>NC_034182.2:25954102-26044102 GCF_002021735.2 Oncorhynchus kisutch
AGAGAGAGAGAGAGAGAGAGAGAGAGAGGAGCCGTGAGATGGACAAAGGTTGAAAGTGAGAGTGGTGAGGAGAAAGGGAGAATGCGGGAGAGGCAGGGTTGAGGGGAGGAGAGGAGAGGGCTATCGGGGGTCGACTGAGGGCATGAAATGGTCTTTTGTCATCCTTCTTCATCCTCCTTCAACTGAGAGGAAGACAAAGAGAGAGAGAGTGGCAAAGAAATGCATTTTCCAACACCTCTTTCAGATGACAATGGCTACTTATCTCGCCATCAGTTGGTTCACTGGACGAGAGAGAGGGAGAGAGAGCAGAGAGAGAGAGGGAGAGGAGAGAGAGAGAGAGTGTAAAGAAATAACGAATCGGAGAGTTCAGAACAGACTCGCTCCTCTCTCTCTCTCCATGATGAGGTCACCCTCTCTCTTCTATCTCCTCTTTGTGTTTAGGAAATAGACCTAAACAGCCATGATGCTTGGGCTAGGGTCCCTCCGTAAAGGTCAGGGGTTAGAGGTCAGGGGTCAGGGTTGAGTGCTGACAGTGTGTCCTGTCAGACAAAGAGCGTTAACGTCACTCTAACACCTTCATTCACTGACACACACACACACACACCACTCCAGACCCCGAACAAACCACTCTCTCCACTTCTCCCTGTGATATTGTGAAGTCCAAACACAACAACCGTGTGACCCGTGTGCTGCTTCCAGCTCTGCAAACTGAAGCTGTGTTCTGTTATGAAGCGCCGCTCGTCATTAGTTCCCTGCCATCTACACAGCATGCCCGTTAGTGACCGCATCAATTAACACATCAACTCAGTCCTAACTTACAGAGCCATGCTAGTCCTCTCCACCCCGTCACACACACACACACACACACCTGACGTTCGTGTGTCTCGTCGTGAACTTTTCCTTTGGAACGCTTACAATAAATAGCGTGCGTCTTGTAGAACTTTTTGTAGCGCATTTTCCTCAGCCGATAGCCTCCAGTGGCAGAACGGCGAGGGAGAAGATTGTTCAAACGCAGACGTGGATTATTATTGCTTCAAAGCACGAAGCCTCTGAATAATTCAGACTATCCAATGGCAGAAAATTACTCAACACACACACACACACACACACACGTGGATGCTTCCAAGGCAACAGTAGATATTTAGTCATCCCACACGCTCGCCTCAACAATCTGCCACTGGTGCATCACTAAATACCACCCTCACTCCTCATTCATCCGGACAGCCTGCTCGCCACGTAATGACGTCCCCGCACTGCAACCAGGGCAGTAATCTCAGTCACTTGTCGGTCTATTATTACGTATTCTGTCTTTTCCTCTGCCGCCCCCTTTTTCCCTCCCTCTGAATTCATTCTTTCTTTCTCTCGCTTACTTTTTGGTCTCGTCTCCTTCTCTCACTCTCTCTCTCAGGAAAAAGCCTGAATGACCACCCTTATTCCAAAAACCTGAGCTGAGAGAGAGAGAGAGAGAGAGAGAGAGGAGAGAGAGAGAGAGAGAGAGAGAGGTGTTCTGACGTTAACGAGATGACTTGTTAGGAAAAGAGGGACGGCGCGACAGGGAGGGAGGGAGGTGGAGAATGAAGTGGCTGTAATTGGTCGGTTTTTTGAAAGGGGGAAAGACAGAAAAGACAGAATTAGGTTTCTATCTGTGATGTGTGTGTGTGTGTGTGTGTGTGTGTGTGGTGTGTGTGGCCAGAGTTCCATGTTGGATTTCTAAGGGTTCTACTGGTCACTCTCACCTGTCAATCTACAGGGCTAGAGGGACAGGAGAGACCCACTGTCACCCTGCAGACACGCACACAAAGTCACACCACGTCTGAGAACAAAGACCTCTCAGTACATGATGGTGTTTGGCAATACATTGTCGTTTCTCAGTATGCACATTTCTGTGTGTGTGTGTGTGTGTGTGTGTGTAATCCCTCTCTGTGGGACTCTCTCCGTCTTCTCTTTGAACCAGAAGATATTCAGCCAACAACAAACATACAGCTGAAACACACACAGACACACACACACACACACACACGAGACATGGGTTGGTGTGAGCTGGGCAGGTTGATTATAGTCTAGGTCTAGAGGACTGTTCAGGGATTAGGAAGAATGCCCATGGAGAGGTAGATGAGAGGGGGGGGGGGGCTGCACAAAGACACACAGCCGGCGAAGTGACGTGGCAGCGGCACTATGAAATGGTTAACGACGTGGTTTTCCCACAAGATGGATAATCTCTCCCTTTCTCTCCCCTCTCCATTGTGACATTGTGTCCTCGGACTATGGAACAGCGGTGTAGCGGATTGAATGGGATTCTTCCCTTCTTTCTGGAAAAAAAAATGTATATGATAAAACTCCCAATTCCTTTTCAGTCCTCCTTATCCCCTCTATCTCCCTCCATTTTCCTCATCCTTTATCGTTCCCTCGTTCATGGTGGATAAGAAGTGTTGGGGGCCAAGCTACAGAGAAGCGTTGAGTTGACCAAACTGAGTAATATCCCACTGGACACACACTGGTCGAATCAGTCTGTGCCCAGTTGGATCAGTTTGTATGGCCCTGAAGGACTTGGGAGAGGGAGTGAGAAAAAAATTGAGTGTACGGAGAGGTGTATGGAGAGGGAGTGAGAAAAAAGAAAGAGCATGTGTAAGAGAGGTGTATATAGAGAGGTGTGTATAGAGAGAGGTGTATAGAGAGGTGTATAGAGAGAGGTGTATAGAGAGCTGTATAGAGAGAGGTGTATAGAGAGAGGTGTATAGAGAGAGGTGTATAGAGAGGTGCATATAGAGAGGTGCATATAGAGAGGTGTACATAGAGAGGTGCATATAGAGAGGTAAATAGAGAGAGATGTTTATAGAGAGGTATATAGAGAGAGGTGTATAGAGAGAGGTGTATAGAGAGAGAGGTGTATAGAGAGAGGTGTATATAGAGAGGTGTATATAGAGAGGTGCATATAGAGAGGTGCATATAGAGAGGTGAATAGAGAGAGGTGAATAGAGAGAGGTGTTTAGAGAGAGGTGTATAGAGAGGTATATAGAGAGGTATATAGAGAGAGGTGTATAGAGAGAGGTGTATAGAGATATAGAGAGGGAGTGAGAGATATTTGTAAGAAAGGGGAGTATATGAGAGAGCTGTGTATAGATAGAGGTGTGAGATGGAGGGATGGAGGGAATGCTGTGGGGAAAGTTGACAATGACAATTACAGTTACTGGAACCAGACAGCAAGGCTATAATGAGAAAAAGACACTCCACCTTTCTCTTTCTCTCCCTCTCCCTCTCCACTTTCCCTGTCTCCCCCTCCCTCTCCACCTTTCTCTCCCAACTCTCTCCACCTTTCTCTTTCTCTCTCTACTTTCCAACCCCCCCCTTCTCTCCATCTCTCCCCCTCTTTCTCTCCCAACTCTCTCCACCTTTCTCTTCTCTCTCTACTTTCCAACCCCCCTTCTCTCCATCTCTCGCCTACTCCTTTCCAGTCACTCCTGCTCTCCCTCATCTGCCCATGAATGTGTTTAATCAGTACATCAATCTTGGAGCAGACGGGAGAAGAATCCGAATAAATCCAATATGCAATATACAAGATAATTCATTTGGTAAAAACCTAGTGTGGGCGTTGACAAGATACTTGTCAAGCGCGTTCAATCACCCCCCCCCCCCCCCCCCCCCCCCTCCATCCATTAAACAGTCAGATTGTTCCGGTCGGTGTTCCCAGACTGCCAGTCAGATGAGATTAACTCTGTAGACTACTCCCAGGGATTGGAGCAGATTACAGTTAGCCACCGGGAGAAGAAGAAACGACCCACCCAGACACGGCCACACGCGGACGTGCACATACACACATTCACATTTGGGTAATATAGCATGTGCACGCACGCACTAGCACACACACAGACATGAACATTCCACATGAATGACGGACAGGGGGAGGAGGCAGGAGAAGTGGGGCACCAGTTAGGAGAGGTGGGGCACCAGTTAGGGGAGGTGGGGCACCAGTTAGGGGAGGTGGGGCACCAGTTAGGGGAGGTGGGGCACCAGTTAGGGAGGTGGGGCACCAGTTAGGAGAGGTGGGGCACCAGTTAGGAGAGGTGGGGCACCAGTTAGGAGAGGTGGGGGCACCAGTTAGGGGAGGTGGGGCACCAGTTAGGGGAGGTGGGGCACCAGTTAGGGGAGGTGGGGCACCAGTTAGGGGAGGTGGGGCACCAGTTAGGGGAGGTGGGGCACCAGTTAGGGGAGGTGGGGCACCAGTTAGGGGAGGTGGGGCACCAGTTAGGGGAGGTGGGGCACCAGTTAGGGGAGGTGGGGCACCAGTTAGGGGAGGTGGGGCACCAGTTAGGGGAGGTGGGGCACCAGTTAGGGAGGTGGGGCACCAGTTAGGGGAGGTGGGGCACCAGTTAGGGGAGGTGAGGCACCAGTTAGGGGAGGTGGGGCACCAGTTAGGGGAGGTGGGGCACCAGTTAGGGGAGGTGGGGCACCAGTTAGGAGAGGTGGGGCACCAGTTAGGGGAGGTGGGGCACCAGTTAGGGGAGGTGGGGCACCAGTTAGGGGAGGTGGGGCACCAGTTAGGGGAGGTGGGGCACCAGTTAGGGGAGGTGGGGCACCAGTTAGGGGAGGTGGGGCACCAGTTAGGGGAGGTGGGGCACCAGTTAGGGGAGGTGGGGCACCAGTTAGGGGAGGTGGGGCACCAGTTAGGGGAGGTGGGGCACCAGTTAGGGGAGGTGGGGCACCAGTTAGGGGAGGTGGGGCACCAGTTAGGGGAGGTGGGGCACCAGTTAGGGGAGGTGGGGCACCAGTTAGGGGAGGTGGGGCACCAGTTAGGAGAGGTGGGGCACCAGTTAGGAGAGGTGGGGCACCAGTTAGGGGAAGTGGGGCACCAGTTAGGGGAGGTGGGGCACCAGTTAGGAGAGGTGGGGCACCAGTTAGGGGAGGTGGGGCACCAGTTAGGGGAGGTGGGGCACCAGTTAGGAGAGGTGGGGCGTGGTTACAGAGTGCACTGACAGAAGAGGGAGATGACTGGTCAGAGGAAAGGAGGGATAGGCAGAAGGGTAGATGAAGATAGGGTCCTCTTAATTGAGAAGGATGGAAAAGGAGGGCCGGGGTTAGAAGCTCATGTCTGTAGGTGTCACTGTATGAATCAGTCCAACAACAGTCTGTTTATTCGCTAAACACACTGAGCCAATTAAGAGGATGGCATGATCGATCAGTGTCCTGTCTATCACATCTTTTTAAAGGATTTTAATAAACATGTAGCTGTGGGTATGTGTGTTAATCTGTGTGTGTGTGTGTGTGTGTGTGTGTGTGTGTGTTACTATCCTCGTGGGGACTGGAAATCCACAAAAGTCTCCACAAGGATAGTAAAACAAGGAACATTTCCCAGGTCCCCATGAGGACAAAAGCTATTTTAGGTTTAGGGGTTAGAATTATGGTTAGGTTAAGGGTTAGGAGTTAAGGAAACAGGATTTTGAATGGAAATCAATTGTAGGTCCCCACAGGGACAGTAAAACATATGCATGTATGTATGTATGTATGTATGTATGTATGTATGTATGTATGTATGTATGTATGTATGTATGTATGTATGTATGTATGTATGCATGTATATCTCTGGATGCTACAGGGACAAGTCTTGGCTGCTCTCTCTCAGTGTGACAATGTCTGACACCTGTCACTGGCGCCATGGCACCGCTCACTGGGGGATGGGATGAGCCAAACACACACACACACACACACACTATAACTCTCCTCCAGGAAGCAGAGATCACACAGGTGGGACGGAGAGATAGAGAGAGAGCAGGGTTTAGAGACACGAAAGAGGAAACAGGACTTACAGAGGGCTAAAAAGGAAGGAAGAGGTATGGGGGCCGGGGGGGGGGGGGGGGGGGGGGGGGGGGGGGTACAACTGAGCTTTCCGGAGACTGAGGAGCAAAAGACAAGAAAGGACAAATATAAGAAAAGTCTGAACTTTGATGGAGAACGGAGAGAAGGTGGAAAGAAGATGGAGAGAATGTAGGAAAGTAAAGAGAGGGAGAAGGAAGAGTTAAGTGGGTAAAGAATCAGAGCTAGAGAAACATATGAGAGAAGAGACGGAGATATAAAGTGTGGATGAGAGAGAAACAAACAACTAGAGAAAGGAACGAGAGGAAAGAGAGATATGGAGAGAGAGAAAGAGAGAGATAGAGAGAAAGAGGGAATAGAGAGATATGGAGAGAGAGAAAAGAGAGAGATATATAGACAAAGAGGGAATAGAGAGATATGGAGAGAGAGAAAAGAGAGAGATATATAGAGAAAGAGGGAATAGAGAGATATGGAGAGAGAGAGAAAAGAGAGAGATATAGAGAAAGAGGGAATAGAGAGAGAGAGAGAAAGAGGAAAGAGAGAGATATGGAGAGAGAGAAAAGAGAGATATATAGAGAAAGAGGGAATAGAGAGATATGGAGAGAGAGAAAAGAGAGAGATATAGAAAAGAGGGAATAGAGAGATAGAGAGAAGAGGAAAGAGAGAGAAATGGAGAGAGAGAAAAGAGAGAGATATAGAGAAAGAGGGAATAGAGAGATATGGAGAGAGAGAAAAGAGAGAGATATATAGACAAAGAGGGAATAGAGAGATATGGAGAGAGAGACAAGAGAGAGAAATGGAGAGAGAGAAAAGAGAGAGATATATAGAGAAAGAGGGAAGAGAGATATGGAGAGAGAGAAAAGAGGAGATAGAGAAAGAGGGAATAGAGAGATATGGAGAGAGAGAAAAGAGAGAGATATATAGAGAAAGAGGGAATAGAGAGATATGGAGAGAGAGAAAGAGAGATATAGAGAAAGAGGGAATAGAGAGATAGAGAGAGAAAGAGAGATATAGAGAAAGAGGGAATAGAGAGATAGAGAGAGAGGAAAGAGAGAGATATGGAGAGAGAGAAAAGAGAGAGATATATAGAGAAAGAGGGAATAGAGAGATATGGAGAGAGAGAAAAGAGAGAGATATATAGACAAAGAGGGAATAGAGAGATATGGAGAGAGAGAAAAGAGAGATATAGAGAAAGAGGGAATAGAGAGATATGGAGAGAGAGAAAAGAGAGAGATATATAGAGAAAGAGGGAATAGAGAGATATGGAGAGAGAGAAAAGAGAGAGATATATAGAGAAAGAGGGAATAGAGAGATATGGAGAGAGAGAAAGAGAGATATAGAGAAAGAGGGAATAGAGAGATGGAGAGAGAAAGAGGAAAGAGAGAGATATGGAGAGAGAGAAAAGAGAGAGATAGAGAAAGAGGGAATAGGGAGATAGAGAGAGAAAGAGGAAAGAGAGAGATGAAAGAAAGAGAGGAAAGACAGGGAAGAGAGGAACGAGAGATGGAGAGAGAGTGAGGAGAGCGAGAGAGAGAGAGGAACTTAGAAGTTGAAGAGAAAAAAAGGAAAGAGAGGAGGTCAGACTAGGTCAAGTGATACAGGCTATTTTCTGCTTTCTAAACTCTCTTCCACACTCCAGAGAAAATGTTCTTTGTCTTGTTGTTCTTGTTTTGCTAATCATGCTGAATATGCCATGGTTAAATCTGGGCAGAAAGCAGGGAGGCAAGGACGCATGACAGTAGTATTTCATTAGGATCCCCATTTTCCCCTTCTGATGGGAGAGATTTTAACTAAAGAAAGAACACAGCACTCAGACTGTGAAAAATAAAAAAATAAACAATTGTTTGTACCGTGACCCTGCTTTGTCAGTACCGTGACCCTGCTTTGTCAGTACCGTGACCCTGCTTTGTCAGTACCGTGACCCTGCAGTGTCAACTGTAAATGCACTGGACTCTGACCCATGAATGACGAGTGATTGAATTGTGAGGGATTTCATGTGAATATAAACGAAAGATTTGTATCAACGAGATAAAGTTGGAATCCAATTGAATTACTGCACATATTTACAGTACTGCAGTTGTCAGTGCCTTTATCAGGGAGTTACATCTAGTTCAGATCAAATTAGATTACATTTAGAATTCTGAGTCACAGAGTACGAGAGTCAAGATAAGCACACAACTCTAGATCTCTGAACCCATGTGCACTGTTGGGCTGTGTACACGCACGGACGCACAAACCAGCACCGACATTACAGACCACACATCTAGAGGGGTTTCAGTTTACAATCAATAACTGTAAGATCCATATACATGCATCACACACACAATCCCACACGCACAGTAGCACACACATCCATCAAGTGAACGTTCACAAAAAGCTCCAGAGATGGAGAGGCGGTGGGGGGGGCTGCACGGTTGAAGAAGTACAGGAGGGGGGGGGGTCTTTTGTCCTCCTTCGCCCCTCCGACGAGCATTCTTCTGGCCCTCTTTCTTTGCAGAGAAGAAGGGAACGAACGAAAGAGAAAAAAAAGAAACCACTCCATCTGTTTTTTTTCTTCTCTCCCACACGCCCTTGCACTACAGCTGGGCTCCATTGGAGGGAGAGGGAGGGAGGGGTAGAGAGGGAGCAAAAGACAGTGTGAGGTGGGGTATAGAGAGAGAGAGAGAGAGAGAGAGAGAGAGAGAGAGAATGAGCAGAGAAGGGGAGGAAAGAGAGGAGAAGGGGGGGGGGGGGGGGGGGGGGGCGGTATGAGTGTGGATGTTGTGTGTGTGTGTATGTGTGTATGTGTGGCTTCCCATAGCCCGAGAGGAAGGACAGGTTATGGTCTCTCTCATTCACAGGAAGTCCTAAATTGCTTTTGACACCATTTTGATAGGCAATCATGACTATTCATCCTACCTTTTGACATTTGAATTGTTTACCAGACGGTGGGGGAAAAGAGAGAGAGATTGGCACAAAACCAGTTAACACTAGAAGTGCCTGGCCTTTCGGCCTAGAAGTACCCGTCAGACAGCGTTGCCGGGCATCCCCTTTAGCAAGCGCATCGGATGCATATCAACCCGCATTGTGCGGCAAACATAAGCTTGATAAATAGTGCATAAACTACTATAAAGGATTCATTGCATTAAGGTAATATTTGTGGAAATATATCGTCCTAGAATAAACGTAAGCCTAATAGCCTAAAATAGCCTTTCGTTTCCCTTACAGTAAAAACAAGACAGTCAAATCCATTTGATCAACTTGATTTGTTGATCCGATTAATAATAGTTATAGTAATTAATAAAGTCCAGTTGCAGCTTCTTTTGACAAAGTACAAACTAAAAAGATAATATATCCAGCCAGGTACACATGTGGAATTATTTTCTATATTCCTTAACAAAAGCACCAGCGCATGAACAATTGTAAAGGAGGAATCGCATAAATAAATATTTGTGGAAATATATTCATGACAAGATAGAAAAACAGCAATTTGTTGATTGTATCGGACACTGTATTGTGGCCTTATACGCGTGCCTTTACGCATTTATCAATATCGTCTTCTCTTTGCTTGTGGTCCACAGTCCGCACACAGCTTCGGGGGCTTTGTGTGAGTAAGCCCCACAAACAAATCGGTTGCGCTGCACATAGTTTTCATGGACCTTGTTTCGTGTGCACCTGCCACAGGTGTGGCATACCCTTGTCTATAGGCTAACTCTTATTGTGTGTGAAATTCGTAGTAGTTTCAACGGGCCGGCTGTGCAGGCTTACTGGCATCGCTCATTAAGTTGGATAGAGACAAATATATATTTTGCATTATTCTAAAGGACTACTGCAACATGTAACATGTTTTCCTTTCCCTTACAACACATTTGATTTAGTAATAGAGTTGAAGTAAACAAAACAGTCCCATAACAGCTCATTTCTACCAAGTAAAATGTAAGAGAGAATGGTATCAACCCCCAAGGCCCGCGGTCAAATGATTTGCTACTGAAAATAGCCATAACACAAACTCATCATCACACTGTTGTCTTTCTAAATTAAATCAACCTCTTCACCCTCCTTATCATTCCGTTAGGCCTAATTTAAATTCAATTGTGAAGTAAGGTGCACAATTATCACCCATTCATTAACTTGTCATTCATTCAGTGAGGAGCGAGAGGCATTAGCGCCTGGCTGGGTACCAACGTCCTGCAGCACATTGTCTTGGCGCATTGTCTTGGCGGGTTACATTGGGAATACTCTTCTGTTTGTGATTGCTTCTGACAAATGAGCAGTGTAAAATACTAACATTTGGGGAAAAAAATCATGGAAGGAGCAGGGTGTAGCATTTTTTGGGAAGCAGATTTTTTTTAATTGACAAAATCAAACGTCAGTGGCCGTTGGCGGTTCTAGTGTTAAAGCACCAACAAAGCGCAAGAGGGAAAGAGAGAGAAGACAAAGAGAGACAAGCAAAAAGAACGGAGCGGTTTTAAACGTATAAACTGTGCCTGATTCCAACTCTGCGTAACGTGATAGAGGGGAGGATATGGAAGGATGGACAGTGACACTGGCCCGGTGTGGTGGAGGAAGGGAAGAGAGAGAAAGAAGGAGAGGGGGGGGGGGGTAAGAATGTGTGTGTTAGTGAGACAAAGTATGTAAGCAAGCGTGTGTTTGAGACCTTTCAGTAAGGCACCGGGAGGGGAGCTCTTTTGTTCATGGGGAGGATAGAGGGAAGAAAGGAGAGAGGGAGAGGTAGAAAAAGTAATGAGCGATATGCTACTGAAGGAGAGGGAGTGCGCCTCGAAGGAAATGTAACTCCTCCAGTTGGTCTTCGGGCCAGCACTGGGAGCAATAAGAAAGCGTGTGTGTGTGTCTGCACGTTAATACTTACCACAAGACAGGCGAACAAAGAGAATGATTGGGGAAAATGGCAAAAAAAAATGAAACCTGCACGTTCCATACCTCAAGGCATGAATACTAAGATGTGGATGTGTGTGTGCGTGCCTGCGTGCGTGCATCAGAGTGTGTCTGCATGTGTGTGTGTGTGTGTGCGTGTGTGTGCGCACGCAGCCAGAGTATCAGATTTAATCCTGTTGTTGGCGTGACCTTTATACAAGACAGATCTTGTTATGGAGTTGTTGTGGACAACAAAAAACGTGTTCACTGTCTGTGTTTCTCTCCCATTCGGACGTGGTACACAGGAACCTTACATCCTGGTTACTGGAGGTACAATGCGGAGTCAAGAACCATTTACAATTTTGTCATGTAGCAGACGTTCCAGAGCGACTTACAGTAGTGAGTACGTCATTTTTTTAAACTCCCGCCTGCACTGGTACCAAGTGGGAATCAAACCCACAACCCTGCCATTGCAAGTGCCATGACCTACCAACTGAGCCACACAGGACCACTGTCCTTTGGTCATTCCATCCCCCTTTCACTCCTAACCTCTCTAGGGCTGCAACTATCCATTATCTTCTTAGCCGACTAACAGGTCTCAGCTAACAACAGCAGCACGTGCATGGGTTTCTTCTTTTAGCCTCGTTCCCTACAATAACTTGTATCCAGGGTCGTATTCATTAGTGCACACCGAATCAAAACATTTGCAATGGGAAACAAAAACAAGAGTTACTTATTGGACAGGTAGTCCCTCCCTGTTTCAGTCCAATTGGTGTCTAATGAACACAACCCTAAACGAGAGCTGAGTGGAGCTTGTGTAGTCTGAGCTTTGAGAAATAGGCTAGCTATAAACTAGACAAGCTCATGGTTTCCCTTCAGCCTGCTTTAAAAAAGGTGGGATAACGAACCTGCCAGATGGACGGACAGGAACTAAATCCATACAGGCTGTTCCTACGCCTGCCAGTTGGCTCTAGCAACATACACACCGAGTACAATGAAGTTGTATTAAGTATGCATGAAGTATCAGAGAATAAGTCACGTGAAGGTTATGAAGAAGTGGTTAAGTGGTCGTTTGAAGGATGAAAAGTAATGTCATAGTAATATTACTGCGTTAAAAACAAAATAAAGAAGAAGAGTGGGATAAAAAGGTGAAATTAAATAAGAAGTAGGAAGAAGAAGAAGGTTGGAGTACTGTGGCAATGTAGTATCATAGCATCTTCCTATACTCTACGTGTCATAGCCAACTCCTCTATCGGTGTCATGGGTGGGAGTAAAAGAGGAATGCTGGGAGGGGAGCCTAATTATAGGAGTCTGGGTAGTATCAGGGTTGATTGGGGTTATTAAGAGGGTAATAAAAGACAGGGGGTTAGCATAGACCATTTCTGCTGCTGAGGAATGTGTCTGCAGCAGTGTTAATGGCTCACAGGAAGAAGCTCTCAGGGTGATGATCTACTGGCCATCACTCACTATCTGGGTCACGTCACATCAGACCACAGCCCTGTCACGACTCTACTTTCTATCTCCTCTGCTCCTACTTTCTCTCATCCCTCCCTCCTCTCATTCACCCCCAAGTGCCTCCCTCGCCGGTCTTTGTTCCTCCCTCCCTTTCGCTTGTTCTTCCTCTCTTCCTCCCTCCCTTTCTTTCTCTCTCTTCCTTCCTTCCTCCCGCCCTCGCTCTCCTTCCCCCACTCTCTGTCAGCGTCAGACCTCCAGTCAGCGCATCTCTCTCTCCCTCCCTCCCTCCCTCCCTCCCTCAAAGAGTCAGCCAGGACTATGACATTTACTGTGTTTCTGTGACACGATTCTGCTGGCTCGGTCAGGATAAACATTCCCATCCCTCTCTCTGAGACACACACCTGTTTGTTTTACTATCCTTGTGGGGATGAAACAATTGATTCCCATTCAAAATCCTATTTTCCCTAACCTAATCCTGAACCCCAAACACTACCTCTTAAACCTAA
This sequence comes from Oncorhynchus kisutch, assembly GCF_002021735.2. Classification (NCBI taxonomy): domain Eukaryota; kingdom Metazoa; phylum Chordata; class Actinopteri; order Salmoniformes; family Salmonidae; genus Oncorhynchus; species Oncorhynchus kisutch. The sequence continues at coordinate 25,966,726 of NC_034182.2, forward strand.
TTCCAATTCTAATTCTAACCCTAAACCTAACCCCTGAAGCTAAAAAAGCCTCGTCTCCCCCACTCGTCTGAATTTTCCTCGCTTTACTATCCTTGTGAGGACTTCAGGATTCCCACAAGGCAGTGGAGGCTGCTGAGGGGAGGACGGCTCACAATAATGGCTGGAACAGAGCAACTGGAATGACATCAAACACATGGAGGTAAGGGGAGGAGGTAGGAGGATTGTCCTGTGTGGTCGATCCCAGCCGCGGGGAGACATTTCAGTAGCTTAAGAGACAACCGGGGGGGGGGGGGGGGGGGGGGGGGGAGGGGTGGTCGACCGGATGGGCCATGCGCTGAGAGCTGATCCTAGATCAGAGGAGACCTGGGGGATTTGGGGGCGCCACCCCCCTCTCCCCTCTCCTCACCCTCAACCTCCCCCCTCCCTCCCTCCCTCCCCAGGCCAATGCTGATTAGCTCTGTTTAACCAGTGGATCAGGAGGATGAGGACCACAAATCTCAGTGGGCTGTTTGTGGGCCCTATAGCTTTAGAGAGGCCACTCTGACAGCCTGTTCCTAACATCTGGTGTTACAGGTGAGGCTCTTCTCATATTGTGACATTTGCTCAGTTTAAATACCCCGGGACTGAAACATATACAACTGGTGGGCCTAAAGGACTCGAACAAGATCCGACTTCCTTTCATTCCTCAAACCTCATGTGGTTTCTGTGTGTCTGGGCTTCTGACATGCTGTCTGAGGATGGAGTGTGTTGGACTTTACACACAACACAGTGACGATATTCTATGAAGCCCACACATGCAGCATAGTGGTAGGTAGGGCAGGTCACCTCTTCTGAAGATTCTGTGTAATTTACAGTGTGTGTGTGTGTGTGTGCGCGCGCAAGAGAGATCATGTCCGTGTGTGTCTGTCTATGCATGCATAGGTGAGTGTGTGTGCATCCGTGTGTGGCCGTATGCTTGACCTCATACCCCTGGGAACAGAGACAGAAAACAACTCCCACCACTGCCCTCACTGCTAGGCTTGGCCAGTATACCGTATATACTGTATACCGGGGTATTTGGAAAAAGCCACGGGATGGTTTTTCCAGCACCGTCAATACCGTTGAAACCATTTCTTTGTTTGTTAATAAGAAGTTTGTTAATACATTTGAATATTTGTAGCTACTTGAAGTAAACACCCACAGTCAACTTGTGCAATACGTTAGGAGATAAAGAACATTGCGTTCTTCATTTCACCTGTCACGTTATTATAAAGCTTACGGTATTCCCCAGTAACGTGGTGTTTGTTTACAAGCACACAACTACGAGATACTAATATCTGTTTTGTGTATGTGGCAAACTGCAGAGATGGGACCAAGTCACAATTTTGCAAGTTCTAAACAAGTCTCAAGTCTTAGCCTTCGAGTCTCGAGACTAGTCCCAAGTAAGAATGGGCAAGTCTCAAGTAAAGTCCTAAGTTCCACAGCTCAGGTCAGGTCAGGTCAAGTCAAGTCCCTCATTTGGGGTTTTGAGTTCTCAAGTCAATGGTTAAGTGTTTTATGCCAATTTCATTGCAATGCATCAGTGATTTTGGAGCCATAAGTTTTACAAACTGAATCCCTGTTTTCCCCCACTACCACATAGTCTTTGAAACCGAATGTCAGGATTTTTGGGACCGATGATGATGCAGAGGTGACACCCCAGGTCCCAGCGTAATGGGGCAAATTGTTTTCCCTGGGGCCCGGAGCTTTTCCTAATCTGGTAACCTAACCAGGTATAAATCAGGACCCTATAGGGCGTGACAGTTATTATTTAGTTGAAAAATAGTTTTATATGGGCAATGATGGGAGTGAGACCAGATTTACATGAGTCATTTAGCAGACGCTGTTATCCTGATTGTCTTAAAGGAGCAATTAGGGTTGAGTGTCTTGCTCAAGGGCACACTGACAGATTTTTCACCTATTCGGCTCAGGGATTCAAACCATCAACCTTTCGGTTACTGTCCACTGTCGGTTACTAGGCTACCTGCCACCAAGGTATTATTTTTTTAATTTTTTTTACCTTTATTTAACCAGGCAAGTCAGTTAAGAACAAATTCTTATTTTCAATGACGGCCTAGGAACAGTGGGTTAACTGTTCAGGGGCAGAACGACAGATTTGTACCATGTCAACTCGGGGATTTGAACTTGCAACCTTCCGGTTACTAGTCCAACACTAACCACTAGGCTACGCTGCCGCCCCAGTGTATACACATACATATACACATATATATACACACATATAAATACACACAAATACACTACCATTCAAAAGTTTTGGGTCACTTAGAAATGTCCTTGTTTTTGAAAGAAAAGCACATTTTCTGTCCATTAAAATAACATCAATACAGTGTATTGACACATGTCTACACTGAAATACAGTGTATTGTACTGAAATACAGTGCATTGTACTGAAATACAGTGCATTGTACTGAAATACAGTGCATTGTACTGAAATACAGTGCATTGTCCTGAAATACAGTGCATTGTCCTGAAATACAGTGTAGACATTGCTAATGTTGTAAATTACTACTGTAGCTGGAAACAGCAGATTTTTTAAAATGGAAAATCTACATAGGCGTACAGAGGCCCATTATCAGCAACCATCACTCCTGTGTTCCAATGGCACATTGTGTTAGCTAATCCAAGTGTATCATTTTATAAGGCTAATTGATCATTAGAAAACCGTTTTGCAATTATGTTAGCACAGCTGAAAATCGTTGTCCTGATTAAAGAAGCAATAAAACTGGCCTTCTTTAGACTAGATGAGTACCTGGAGCATCAGCATTCGTGGGTTCGATTACAGGCTCAAAATGGCCAGAAACAAAGAACTTTCTTCTGAAACTTGTCAGTCTATTTTTGTTGCGAGAAATTGCCAAGAAATTGAAGATCTCATACAAAGCTGTGTACTACTCCCTTCACAGAACAGTGCAAACTGGCTCTAACCAGAATAGAAAGAGGAGCGGGAGACTCCAGTGCACAACTGAGCAAGAGGACAAGTACATTAGAGTGTCTAGTTCGAGAAACAGACGCCTCACAAGTCCTCAACTGGCAGCTTCATTAAATAATACCCAATACAAATCTCTGGCAAACTGTGAGTAGCATGTTTTTGTTACTTGAATAGTTGTATAGTTTAGGTCAGAAACTGTGCAAAATGTTTGCAATGCCCTATGGGATTTTACATTTACATGTTAGTATTGCTAACCTTTGCATTACAGAGTATCAGTGGGGTTTGTAAACAGCGCCCCTTGTGTTCAGGTCGGATATGACCAAATATCCCGGTATTACACAAGGTCGGAATGAAGAGATGACAATCTGGATACTTCCCAAGCCTACTCCCTGCCTGCCCTGTCTGTCCGCCATCCCTGCCCTCTCTGACTGGCTGCCGCCTTACTGGTTTCCCTCTCAGTGAGCCGGCTGTGTGGTGCAGTGGCCAGCCTGTTCTTTTTTTTGCCACATCAGCTGAAAGCTCTTTTCACAGCTCCTGTTGCTCTCAGCTCGTAAACTCTCTCTCTCACACAGAACTTGGCTTTTTTTAAACCGCACGGCAGTTAGAGGAGCAAAATGAAAAGGGCCTGCTGCTAGAGCTATTTTAACATGCCGCTTGGAGACTAGCAGATCCCCATACACTCTCTCGCTCTCCCCTATTCTGCCCGCTTTCTTTCTCTCCTCACTTTTCTTCATTTTCTCCCTCTCACTCACTCCCTCTCTCACATCGAGTCCTCCCCCTCTCGTCCCATCTCCCTCCCCGTACAGTGCACTCCAAAACCCCTACTCTGGTCTTTTTTTATAACCCTGAAACTTACAGTAGATATTCTCTAATCATTTTGCCTAAGGATCTGTCTAACTAAGCTTACTGCTTTTCACATACACTCTTATCCACACAACAGAAAATACCCTTAATGGAAAATACATCATTCATGTACAGTACAGGGAAACCTAAGGGTGGATTTATGGTTGGAACTAGGTTTGATTCTACCAATTTTAAATAAGCGCTAACAAATAACTGTTTTCATAAGACCTATAGTAACTTTTTTTCTCCTCCTCTTCTTCATTCCTCCTCTCCCTCCCCCTCCCAAATAGATTTCAAACATTTTCGGAGACCCTGCTGTGTTCCGTTTTTTTTTTGTACTTGCAACGCTTAGCCTAGTTAACCAGCCTTTTATCCCGCGCCAATTAGCAGACGATTAATTAATTATTGAGAATCTGGAAGGGGGATTAATTTTTAATGTGTGTTTGAGAGGGAATCGTTGTAGTACAAGTCACCGCGAGCAGTTTAGTGGAGACGCCCACTCACACCGGTGTTTACCATCATATACCACAGTAGAGAGAGAGAGGGAGGTAAGAGAGGTAGAGAGAGAGAGAGGACCAATTAAGGCTGATCGAACAGCCCCAAACCCTTTAACAACTCCCAATCCGATTGTACACACTGGAGCATCCCAAAAAACCAGCATAAGCTAAAATCACATCACATCTAATAAAGCCATTTATCTTGTATCGCGTGTATGTTGGTGTGTGTGCAGAGACCCAGCCAATGTTACCCAACACCATCTACCTGATGTGTTTTCGTGTTGTAACAGCATTAGTGACCAGCGCTCCTTCCTCTTCCCCTCCTAACAGAGAGTAATAACAGATTCGATCTTTCATTAGCCCAGTGTGTAGTTGATAATGGGAGATGCTGGGATAAGGATGAAGGATGTGTGTGTGTTCTAGGATAAGGGTAATGTATAGTGCCGTCAGAAAGTATTCACACCTAATTTAAAATGAATGCAATTGAGATTTTGTGTCACGGGCCAACACACAATACCCCTTAATATCAAAGTGGAATTATGTTTTTACAAATTAATAAAAAATGAAAAGCTGAAATGTCTTGAGTCAATAAGTATTCAACCCCTTTGTTATGGCAAGCTTAAATAAGTTCAGGAGTAAACATTTGCTTAACAAGTCACATAATAAGTTGCATGGACTCTGTGTGCAAAAATAGTGTTTAACATGATTTTTTTAATGACCTCCTCATCTCTGTACCCCACACATACAATTATCTATAAGGTCTTTTAGTCGAGTAGTGACTTTCAAACACAGATTCAACCACAAAGACCAGAGAGGTTTTCCAATGCCTCGCAAAGAAGGGCACCTATTGGTAGATGGGTAAAACATAAAAAAGCAGACATTGAATATCCATTTCAGCATAGTGAAGTTATTAATTAACTTTTTACAATGGGTGGGTCTAATCCTGAATGCTGATTGGTTAAACGCGCATTACAGCCGGTGTCTATTCCACAAGTTACCACCAGCTAAATCTATGACGTTAAAATGGCTATTAACTCTGTTCCACCTGACTACGCAATCCACTGTCTCATCAGCCCTGACAGGGAAGTTATAAACTTGATCTCCACTATAAAAATCATCAAGAAATTCTCACATTTCTTTTAGACTAACATTTAGTTTTCAACAGCGGAGATTTGTATAAACCTTGCTGTCTGTCTCGCTGACATTTGCAACACTGTTTCAATATTCAAATTCGATCTCCAGCTGTCCCATAGTAATGAATGTTTAGGGGTCGGGAGTCAGGATGAGACAGACAGGCAGCGTTTCTCAGCCAGTCGAAATCATGAATCCTTTTTATGGATATATACAAAGAAATGTCAATTGAAAAAAGGTCAAACGAATCAACGTGCAGCTAGTTTGCAGTCTTTCCAGCTTGATTGTGTTAGCTGTGTTGTTGGCTCTGAACTACAGTGTCCTGACGAGAGAGCACATTTTCTATGCCAGATAAAATATTAAAAAAATCGCAGCTCATTGTTATGGAAGTATGCAAATAAATGTCACTAGAAAACAGCTTCAACAAACGCAGCTACTGTTGTTGTTTTGTCTGCACGGTTTGACGTGACTGTAAGTTAGCAGTAGTTGGCTAGCTAGCAAACAAAGGATAAGAACATTGCCAGCCAGTGTTAATATGTTGGTAACCCATTGTATAAAAGTGATATTGCCCCCGAAGCCAGTGTTTGGAGGATATATTGGCACGGCTTGACTTCGTCTCGGGCCTAACAACACCCGTGCCAATATATCCTCCTAACACCGGCTTCTCTGGCATTATCACTTAATTGGATGGTGTATCAATACACCCAGTCACTACAAAGATAGTTAGGAAGGACGCCTCTCAGTTGCCATAGAGGAAGGAAACCGCTCAGGGATTTCATCATGAGGCCAAAGGTGACTTTAAAACAGTTAAGAGTTTAATGGCTGAAAAAACTGAGGATGGATCAAGGACAATGTAGTTACTCCACAATACTAACCTAAATTAGCAAGTGAAAAGAAGGAAGCCTGTACAGAATAAAAATATTCCAAAACATGCATCTTGTTTGCAATTACTGCAAAAAATGTGGCAAAGAAATGAACGCTTTATATTCAGGATATAAAGTTATGTTTGGGGAATATCCAACACATCACTCGTACTACTCATATGTTAGCATGGTGGTGGCTGCACCATGTTATGGGTATGTTTATCATCGGCAAGGGAGTTTTTGGGGATAAAAATAAATGGAATAGAGCTAAGCACAGGGAAAATCCTAGAGGAAAACCTGTTCCAGTCTGCTTTCCAACAGACGCTAGGAGACATTAATTTTTCAGCAAGACAACAACCTAAAACACAAGGCCAAATATACAACATAGAATTTCTGAGTGGCCTAGTTACAGATCTTCAAGCCGATTTTATGTAAAAACTATGTCAAGACTTGAAAATGGCTGTCTAGCAATGTTCAATGAGCTTGAAGAATTTAAAAAAAGAATCATGTGTAAATATTGTACAATCGAGGTGTGCAAAGCTCTTAGCACTAGAACCGCCAATCTGTCTAGCAAAATGGCTATCTATCAATGATCAACAACCAACTTGACCAAGGTTGAATAATAAAAAATTAAATAATATATCTGCTGGCAGCAATTCTGGGGTTCAAGCTGTGGGGCCACTGTTCCACCATCAGGACAAATAGGACACAACATCCTGCCATGAGATACTTCTGTACTCTTTACCACACTTGCCAAATATCGCAACATAAAATGTAACAGATCATGCAATATGCACATTTTGGACGATTTGTAATGATGTTGTCTTCTCCAGAACCGCTAGTCCGATCGGCACAAACTTTGGTGTATAGCGTCTATGGATGTACATCTTCAAGTCGTACTCAAACAATATGGCCGCAATAAGCCAATGATCTTGCATGAAAGATTTTGTCCTACAGCATCCGCCATGTGGCCAAACTGAACCATACTTTACAGATTAGCTACACTCATATCCCTTACCATTATTAGATCAAAATATATAAAACATGTGACCGTTATAGCACTACAATGTGGTTGATCTGAATGTGCCTGCATATGTTGAGTCTTGACAGTGTTTGGAACACGCGTGCCACGTTTATTTACTGTACGAATATCCGTGTCTGATTTATATGCATTCATGTGCCAGACCACACCCACGTGAATGTTTATTGTCAGTAGCGGCCATGTTGTTTGACATACTACTCTGGGAAATCTTGCATTGAGAGAGGCCTTAGTCCGTAGATGCCATTTATCAAGGTTTATTTAGATCAGCTCAGTTCCGGATGAGATGTAGGTTAAGTGTTTGTCACAAAACATTCTTAAATGGTAGAATAGCCATCATGGCGAACCTTATGACTGATATCCCTTATCATTTGTGCCAAATGTCATCACTCTGAGTCAAACAGATCAAGAGAGATAAACATGTGCCTGTTATGGCACCGCCGTGTGGTCCATCTGAATATGCTCACATATGTTGAGCGAGTGTTTGGAACATGTGTACCAAGTTTGGTTACAACGCGAATATCTCTGTCTGATTTATATGCATTAATGAACCAGACCACAGCCACATGAATGTTTACTGGTAAGTTGGTATGTTGTTTGACGTCCTGTATTAGTCTGGAAAGTATTGCGTTTAGAGACCTTGGTCCATAGATTCCATATATCAAGGTTCATCCAGACCGGCCCAGTCGTTCCGGAAAAATATCATTTAAAGGTTTTTCACAAAATTCTAAAATGGCCGAAAATCCATCGCGGACCTTATGGGTCTTTGAGGCAAATTCGTTCCTTGTGAGAGGAGGGTCCTACACTACGAATTTCAGGACTCTATGTCAGATGGGGTGAGGGGCATGACCCTTCAAAGTTTGCTATGTCAATCACCTGTTGTAGAGCCACTTTGCGGCCAATTGGCATGGCATTGCATAAGGTGTGGGCGATGAGCCGTTAACATCATGTGAAGTGGCACCCTCCTCGGCCATACCATCTCACGGGAATTTGCATGTTAATCTTCCTAGCTAGAAGAACCGGTATAATAAGAATCCTAATAGTGAACCAGAAGAAACACAACCGGGTTTCACCACAATCGCTACTTGAAGCCCTAATAATGTACAAACGCTGTACAACACACTCTACAGGACCAAAAGTATGTGGACAACGGCTCATTGAACATCTCATTCCAAAATCAAGGGCATTAATATGGAGTTGGTTCCCCTTTTGCTGATATAACAGCCTCCACTCTTCTGGGAAGGCTTTCAACTACATGTTGGAACATTGCTGCGGGGTCTGCGGTCACCCCTTCAAATGAGTGGATTCAGCTACTTCAGCCACACCCGTTGCTGACAGGTGTATAAAATCTAGCACACAGTAATAGATTCTCCATAGACAAACATTGGCAGTAGAATGGCCTTACTGAACAGCTCAGTGACTTTCAACGTGGCACCATTATAGGATTCCACCATTCCAACAAGTCAGTTTGTCCAATTTCTGCCCTGCTACAGCTGTCCAGGTCGACTGTAAGTGCTGTTATTGTGAAGGAGAAACACCTACGAGCAACAACGGCTCAGCCGCAAAGTGGTAGGCCACACAAGATCTCAGAACAGGACTGCCAAGTGCTGAAGCGCGTCAAAATTCTCTGTCCTCAGCTTCTACACTCACTACCGAATCCCAAACTATCTCTGGAAGCAACGTCAGCACAATAACTGTTCGTCGGGAGCTTCATGAAATAGGTTTCCATGGCCGAGGAGCCACACACAAGCCTAAGATCACCATGCGCAATGCCAAGCAAACGCGTTCTCTGGAGTGACGAATCCCGCTTCACCGTCTGGTTGTCCGACAGACGAATTTGGGTTTGGCGGATGCCAGGAGAACGCTACCTGCCCCAATGCATAGTGCCAACTGTAAAGTTTGATTGACGATGAATGATGATATGGGGCTGTTTTTCATGGTTCGAGGCCCTTTAGTTCCAGTGAAGGGAAATCTTAACGCTACAGAATACAACGACGTTCTAGACAATTCCGTGCTTCCAACTTTTGGCAACAGTTTGGGGAAGGCCCTTTCCTGTTTCAGCATGACAAAATCCCTGTGCACAAAGCGATGTAGCGTCAGTGTGCAAAGCTCTTAGACTTGTCCAGAAAGACTCACAGCTGTATTCACTGCCAAAGAGGATTTGTAAATGTATTGACACAGGGGTGCTACAATTTCTAAAAACATGATTTTCACTTTGTCATTATGGGGTGTTGTGTGTAGATGGGTGAGAAATAAATATATATGGAGTAAGTCGAGGGGTACGAATACTTTCTGAAGGCCCTGTATGTCTCGGGGAGATTCTCCCAAGGCGATTGTTCTGGTTCAATTCCTGTTAATTTAAGTATAACGTGTATTGGCACTTGTCTTAACTCATATCGATTCCACCCTTACTCCTCCCAGACTTCACCATCTCCCTCCTTCACTATCTCCCACTCTACCCCACCTGACTTTTTTTCTCCCCATCTCTCCAACCCCTCTTCCCCTTCCCTCACTCTCGCTCCCTTCCTCCTTTTTTCACATACATTCCCTTATGTTCCAGCCATTCCACCCCTTTTAATAAATCCAGCCTTACCTCACTCTCCTCTCTACAACCCCCCCCCCCCCCCATCTGTCTCTCCTCCCTCCTTTCTCTATCCTACCTTTAGTCACAGTGTTCCCTGCGGTGTAGCTGTATACTCAGCGTCTGAATGGGACACGTTTTTAATTTGCCACGTCTGGGAGGACTGGCAGAAAGAGAGGGCCGGTGGAAAATGACAGGAAGAGATGGAGCAGCTCCGTAACCAGGTCCAGAGTTTTAGTGAGGTCCGGCCACCGGACCGGCCAACTCTAAGTTAGAATAGTAGAAAGTTGTAAGTTGAGATCCAACAGTAAGTTGAGATCCCAACTGAGTTTCCAAATTTAATGAAAATAACAATATAAACAATTTCCCCCAAAAATACAGAGGTCTGCACCTCAGTGTCCCCATATGCAGTTATGGCGGGTAGGAGGGAGAGAGATAAGAGAGGAATGGACTAAAGGATGGAAATAGACATGCGCATAAAACACACAGAGAATCTCACTGCCAAAACTGTTCTGCCTGCGGCTATGGAATCCTGACCTGTTCACCGGACGTGCTACCTGTCCCAGACCTATTATTTGACCATGCTGGTCATTTATGAACATTTGAACATCTTGGCCATGTTCTGTTATAATCTCCACCCGGCACAGCCAGAAGAGGACTGGCCACCCCTCATAGCCTGGTTCCTCTCTAGGTTTCTTCCTAGGTTTTGGCCTTTCTAGGGAGTTTTTCCTAGCCAACGTACTTCAACACCTGCATTGCTTGCTGTTTGGGGTTCTAGACTGGGTTTCTGTACAGCACTTTGAGATATCAGCTGATGTACGAAGGGCTATATAAATACATTTGATTTGATTTGAAAACAGTCTTAGGAATTTTTTTTTGCTTTCAGGAACCTAAAAGGGTTTCCTCGGCTGTCCCCATAGTAGAACCCTTTTTGGTTCCAGGTAAAACCCCTTTTGGGTCTCTCTGTAGAAAGGGTTCTAAATGGAACCAAAAAGGGTTCTCCTAAGGGGACTTTTTTTTCTAAGAGTGTAGTCTGCCGATATGTACTTACCACAGTGGGAGGCCGTTCCTTCTCTTGCTAGAACAAAAGCGCTACCTGTTGAGTGCCGACCCGGTGGTGACAAACCTGACGTTTCTACTTGTAGAATTGCAATGCTCATCAGTGGCCAACAACTTGGCTTTGAGCCAATCAGAGAGCACGATCCCCCGTGTGGGGAGCCAAAAGGAGTTGTGTTTTTTTCCCCCACGGGGGACCAGTATGAAAAGCCTGTCAGGCTGTATCACCGCCTGGTACGGCAACTGCACTGCCCGCAACCAGAGGGCTCTCCAGAGGGTGCTCCGGTCTCCCAACGCATCACGGGGGCAAGCTACCTGCCCTCCAGGACATCTACAGCACCCAATGTCAAAGGAAGGTCAAAAACTACCTGAGCCACCGCCTGTTCGCCCCGCTATCATCCAGAACAGTACAGGTGCATCAAAGCTGGGACCGAGATACTGAAAAACAGCTTCTATCTTCTCAAGGCCATCAGTCTGTTAAATAGCCATCACTTGCAGATTATAGGGAAGCAGCCTCCAAACATAGACTTGAAATCACTGGCCACTTTAATAATGTTTACATATTTTGCATTACTCGTCTGTATTCTATCCTATTCAACTGTATCTTAGTCTATGCCGTTGCTCGTCCAAATATCTATACAGTTGAAGTCGGAAGTTTACATACACTGAGGTTGGAGTCATTAAAACTTGTTCTTCAACCACTCCACAAATGTCTTGTTAACAAACTATAGGTTTTGTCAAGTCGGTTAGGACATCTACTTTGTGCACGACACAAGTCATTTTTCCAATAATTGTTACAGACAGATTATTTCACTTATCATTCACTGGATCACAATTCCAGTGGGTCAGAAGTTTACATACATTAAGTGGACTGTGCCTTTAAACAGCTTGGAAAATTCCAGAAAATTATGTCATGGCATTAGAAGCTTCTGACAGAATAATTGACATAATTTGAGTCAATTGGAGGTGTACCTGTGGATGTATTTCAAAGCCTAACTTCAAACTCAGTGCCTCTTTGCTTGACATCATGGGAAAATCAAAGTAAATCAGCCAAGACCTAAAAAAAACACTGTAGACCTCAAGTCTGGTTCATCCTTGGGAGCAATTTCCAAATGCCTGAAGGTACCACGTTCATCTGTACAAACAATAGTACGCAAGTATAAACACCATGGGACCACGCAGCCGTCATACCGCTCAGGAAGGAGACGCATTCTGTCTCCTAGAGATTAACGTATTAAAGTGCAAATCAATCCCAGAACAACAGCAAAAGACCTTGTGAAGATGCTGGAGGAAATAGGTACAAAAGTATCTATATCTACAGTAAAACAAGTCCTATATTGACGTAACCTGAAAGGCTGCTCTGCAAGGAAGAAGCCACTGCTCCAAAACCGCCATAAAAAAGCCAGACTACGGTTTGCAACTGCACATGGGGACAAAGATCGTACTTTTGGAGAAATGTCCTCTGGTCTGACGAAACAAAAATAGAACTGTTTGGCCATACTGACCATCGTTATGTTGAGGATAAAGGGGGATGCCTGCAACCCGAAGAACACCATCCCAACCGTGAAGCACGGGGATGGCAGCATCATGTTGTGGGGGTGCTTTGCTGCAGGAGGGACTGGTGAACTTCACTAAATAGATGGCATCATGAGGTAGGGAAATTATGTGGATATATTGAAGCAACATCAGTCAGGAAGTTAAAGCTTGGTCGCAAATGGGTCTTCCAAATGGACAATGACCCCAAGCATACTTCCAAAGTTGTGGCAAAATGGCCTAAGGACAACAAAGTCAAGGTATTGGAGTGGCCATCACAAAGCCCTGACCTCAAACCTATAGAAAATTTGTGGGCAGAACTGTTAAAGTGTGTGTGAGCAAGGAGGCCTACAAAACTGACTCAGTTACACCGGCTCTGTCAGGAGGAATGGGGCAAAATTCACCCAACTTATTATGGGAAGCTTGTGGAAGGCTATCCAAAATGTTTTACCCAAGTTAAACAATTTAAAGGCAATGCTACCAAATACTAATTGAGTGTATGTAAACTTCTGACCCACTGGGAATGTGATGAAAGAAATAAAAGCTTAAATAAATAATTCTCTCTACTATTATTCTGACATTTCACATTCTTAAAATAAAGTGGTGATCCTACCTGACCTAAGACAGGACATGTTTTACTAGGATTAAATGTCAGGTATTGTGAAAAACAGATTTAAAAAAAATGGTATTTGGCTAAGGTGTATGTAAACTTCAGACTTCAACTCTATATTCCTTTACTTTGATTGTGCCTATTGTTAGATATTACATGTTAGATATTACTGCACTGTTGTAGCTAGAAACACAAGCATTTCGCTATATAAGATCTGCTCAACATGTGGATGTGACAAATTTGATTTGAAAATGTATGCACTCACTAGTGTGAGTTGCTCTGGATAAGAGTGTTTGCTAAATGACTAAAATGTATTCACATGACTTTTCAAACATATTTCATTTGATGACTTTATCATTTAATTCCAAGTCATCTCATCTCTATAGAGCTGCTGCCTATGCGGTCTGACAAAATTACTATTTTAGTATTTCTTCAGAGTAAATAAGGCATAGTGTTATGACTGCTGAATACCAACTATCAATCACTTAGATCATGTATTTTCAGGTTGAGATACCTTGTGAAGCAACTTCTCTCTATCCCTCTACATTCTTCTGTCTCTCTTACGTAGCAGGCGTAAAAGAAACACACAGACCAGACAAGTAGGCACGCAATGGACTACGGTCATTGTAGTTAATTACCACATTTTCTGCGCTAAACTATGTAGAATATTGGTGTGTTGGAAAGGACAATTACATCGCACAGTTCGGGCTTGATCCGATTTATCTCTAGAGAAATGTGCAATGTTCACATTGAGCCCACAGAAAGAAAAAAAACTAAATGGAATTCAAATAATTGAACCGACGTTGGTCAATGAGTTGTTTAAAAAACTGAAAATAACCAACACTTGTTAAACCCTCAGCACTACTGTTAGCTGAACATCTTTGCCCCTCCCCCTCTGAGGCATAAGCTACTGTATTTTTTAAAAATATATATTTTTATTTAACCTTTATTTAACTAGGCAAGTCAGTTAAAAACAAATTCTTAACAATGACGGCCTACCCTGGCCAAACGTGAACTACGCTGGGCCAATTGTGCGCAGCCCTATGGGACTCCCAATCACAGCCGGATGTGATGCAGCTTGATTTAAACCAGGTACTGCAGTGACACCTCTTGCACTGAGATGCAGTGTCTTAGACCACCACACCCCTCGGGAGCCCTGTAGTCTACTGACATTACAAGCATGAATCAGAAATGAGAGAGAGAGAGATTTTATAAGAATGGATTAACGTTTCAATGCTAGTTAAAGTTGTCATGCTTCACATTGGATTTATTAACTACAAAAAAGGCAAGCCGTGTTATTTGAATTCTGGTGCAGGTCTGCACACAAGCTTGTTAGCTAGCTAGCTGTGGTTCAACGTTAAGACAACTCTCAGAAGTTCAAGCACATTCAAAGTTCCATCATAGAAGCCGCTCTTCCGAGCTATAATTCAGATAAGGCGTGTCATAACAAGATGTCCAGCGCTTCAAGCCAAGTCTCCTCTACCGCCTCCACACTCTCCCCACCAGCAAAATGTCAGTCGCATCTCGCGCCCTACACTTGTCTGTCCAATCAATGCATGTAAACAACTATAGCTGGCCCTCTCCATAGCTAGCTTCTCTAACCGCACTGATTGGTGAAGTCATTTAATGTCGAGCTAAATGTAAAAATATATATATATTTCAGAGGTTTAAAAAGGAACAATAAACCCTTACTTTTTAGGGGGTTTGAACGGCTTCAGAACTAATATTTTGTTGATCAGAACAGAACGGAAAGAAAATAATAATGGTTCTATTCAGAACAAAACAATTGCAAAATATTTTTTGTTCCAACCCCTGCCTTAAACTAAGAAACACACAAGGACATGTATTGCCCAAACAACACTACTGCCATCTTCTGATTAGGAGTATTTTCATTTAACAAGGCTGAGTGGCTCACGACTTCAAGGTCTTTGCTGTGTGAACACAAAAGAAATGGACTGTCAACACTGATTCAGATGTGCTAAGTACTGTCAGCAGTACGTTTGACAATCATATCGGCGTGTCTGAGCTATTAAAGAAAGAAAAAGAGGCATAAAATGAGAGAGAACGAGAGCGATAGGTACAATGGGAGAACGAACGAGGCAACAGAAAAATGTGACTTGAAGAAGACACTGACAAGCGGAGAGAGGGAGAGAAGGGCAGAGGGCGAGGAAGGACAAGGTGCAGTTGGACACCCTAAACTACAGTTGCCAGTGCATTTGCTCCAAACCCAAAATGTGAACCATGCATGCACTTCAGCATGAATTTACTGATTTGTCCTGGCTTTAGATACCAGAGCGTGATCATTTTGACAGAATACAAGAAATATAGTGTGCGTGTGCGTATGTGTGTGGGGGGATGATTATTTCCGTAGACACTTGTTAACTTGTAACAACTTGTGTAAATCACATTGTATTAACCATGTAAGAACACGCCTTCCATGATTTAACTGAGGAAAATTACAAGGCAATAATTGTGTGCGGAAACTTTGTGTCTACTTCGCCTAAGATTGTCTCTTTCCATGACCTGAGTGGGCACAGGGAAAATGTTAAAGTGTGAAACAGTAACTAGTGTGAAGTAGCTAGTGTGAAAGTCACCGCGGTTATCAATTAGCTCTAGTCCGAGGCATAGGACTTACTTACCTCACAAATGGAGGTAACAGAACTAACAAGTAAAGTGGCAAGTCTATTAAATTAGAATCAAATCACACGACACCCTATCAACAGAGCATACACTCCTTCAGTGAAAACTACCCTCCCGTGTCCAAGGCAGAGGCACCAATCAGATTACGACGCCCACCACTGACAAAGACCCATGTGCATCTCAAATTGCACCCTATTCCCTATACAAAGGGAATAGGGTGCCATTTGGGACGCAGTCCCTCATTAGAGGCTTATGCCAAGAGCTACAATGGCAGAGCCGCGCAGAATTAGATCCCCCTTGTTGCAGCATCTGTCGAATTGAAGATAGGCCCCGGAGTAGCCGACGACCACATGGAGGCATTAAAAGCCTATTCGTCTTAAAACAGCCCTCGGCATCTGTAGCCCGGCCTAATAGCTGCACTGCTGCGCATAACCTACATTCCGTTCCAGACCAGCTATGGAGTCTCAAGGTTTGGAGTAGGTTACCTACCACACACAGAATCGCCACCAGGTGTCAATTCAGACGCATGGAAATTGGTGGAGGTGTGAGGAAATGGAGGTAAGGTGGTCTCGGTCGTTAGTCAGAGTGGGAAATGGGAGGTGTTTTAAATGGCATTTCTCACCTACAACGGACTTTCCTTTTTACACAGGGAAATTGCAAATGATTTGAATGTGTTATGAGCAGGCAGTCTCTTTATTGTTAATCAGTGCCAATTTGGTCTACAAGGCTACACAGTGTCTAGATTAGGCTACTAAGATTAATATTGTTTTATCACTCAGAGATCATATTAAAAACACTTCATTTTCCTCTCTGCCCATGGAAAAATGAGTAGAATTACAGCAAACTTGCTTAAAAACTGCAATATTTTCTCTATGCCCCATGGCAAAATGAGTAGAATTGAGCTCTTAAAACTGCACATGTGGTGGGTATGCAGACTGGAAGCAACTCGAGCCCCCTCATGATAAATTCAGACTTGTTGTGTCCCCTACCCCAATCAAAGTTGCCCATCCCTGAAATAGATTTAGCCACGGCCCGATTTTTTCTTAGGGGATGGTCGGGTGCAGGAACATATTTACAAATCATTTGTAAATTGACAGCAAGAACCTCAAACAGATATATTTGACTAAAACTCAAATGTTTTAACCTTGGTAACATTTGCATACATCACGGGTCTCTATTATGCGTGGAATACTTGGGAACAGATGTACAAAATTCTAATCACGTGGAGCTTATTTCCTGGTGTTTTTAAGTATTTTATATAATAAATGCAACAACAGCCAGTTGGGGAACCCTGCTACTGCCTGTAGCTTCAACTCAACCCTACCCATAAATGGTTTGCATGACAATAGCCAAACGTTTATGTAGTCCTATCTAAATTAATTACAATGTAACAACTAGATGAAAATTGTCACTTTGAACAATATTGATTTCAATGGGTGGTTGCAATTGATATGCTATATGGGAGAAACATTTGGGAATGATAAAAATGCAGGCCATTCGATAAGCATCGAAAGGAAAACGCGTTTTCTTCGAAATTTTGTCTTAAAATCCCTCAACACACACACTCAATACAAACGGGCATTTACGAGTCTGGGCCACGTAAAAGCCCACGCCGCCTTTAGCCTTGGATAACTCGACAATGGAGAGAGAGAGAGAGAGCTGAAGTCGCTATTACACACCCTCCCTCTCCAAACTTCATTGAGAGCTTTCTCCACATTATAAAGATAGGCCTATAATTATCGTTTACAAACCACTGCAAAGTAATCCCATAGGCTGCACAACTTTACTTCCGACATACCTTTTGTTCAATGAATTCCAGTAGATAGGCTCCATGTTGCTCACCGCCGTTCCCAGTAAATCCAGTAAGAATATCAGCACAAATCCCAGTTTACTCCCACTTCTCCGACACGCCATTGCAACTCCACAACCCCTATGATTTAACCCCATTTAAAAATAAATGGTATATTTTCTATGAGGATGTAGATGGGGTGCTGTCCAAACAAAGGCTATGGCCGTGTAAACTATAGGTGAGTCACTCAATGCGTGAGGAGGAAATATCGTGCCTTGGGCAACCGCATGGATATAAAACGAATAATAGAGCACACAATGTAGTAATTGACAACTACGGCAGAGAAAGTTGCTCTAGCTGTGTTCAATGTCTTGAGCACCACTCCCCTTCTTCCACAAAAAAATAACTCCCGTTGAATCGATTTCTATCCGGATTTGATAGGCGCTCGAGGAGAGCTATTTTCTGTTGCGTGTTGGTGTTTCCTATAATTGTGTTTTCCAAACAATGTTCCCTTGTTCTCTGCGCCGATTCTCTTCGGTTTCTCTCCCATTCCTTTCTACGTCTTATTTTCTTTTGAGTTTTTACTCCGATAAATAAATTGTAGTTTCAAAAGATTCGAGACATGAGCGCAAATGCTGTGTTTAAAAATAGAAGAGTCTTTCCCCCCCGGTTTAGAACAGTAGCTCCATCAGAAGGACGTGTTGATGCTCGCTGGTCGGTGGATTTGTCATTGCACGGTTTGATCCAAACTGCGCGTCCTTTCTCTTCTCTTCCAGTGAGTAAATCAATATCCTTTCCCAAACGATTTGTAAATGAGACTGGCAATTCAAACAAACGAACTCAGGTGGTGTTGACAAATCCAGCAATCAATTTATCACATAACACATCAAAACACTGGACTAGAAAGATCTCCAGCCTATTCAACTTCAGCCCTTACCAGACGAACAAGAGCAGAATAAAACTTTGAATAATAAATCGAACTTTAACTCATCTTCGTATGTTATAGACTCGCCTGTCTGATGTGGCGAGTCATTTGGAATCTGGATAGCTTCCAATGGTTTCCATTCGATATGTCCCCCGTCTCACTAGTTCAAAATCCCACTCGTTTGACTTGCCTAACGCTCGGAGCACATTGACAGACTGACTGCTTGTTTGGGAAAGGGGAGGTGTATGTTCGAATGAAAAAAATCCCCATCTTCTGACTAGCAGGCAGGCGCACTAATGGATTGGAATTCTCTTTCAGCTTTTTCTTCTTCTGGTGGAGTCGGTTTTAGCCCTCCCTCAATTTACATATAACCCCTCCTCCACCTGTGGGGTAAACTCAGGTTTAAACTCAATTCAACGGGCTTTATTGGAATGGGAAACATATGTTTACATTGACAAGGCAAATGAAATAAATAAAACAAAAAGTGAAATAATCAATCAAAAATGAACAGTAAACATTACACTCAAATTTCAGAGGAATAGACATTTCAAATGTCATATTATGGCTATGTACAGTGTTATGATAGCTGTCGATATTTTCTGTCCTTTTCAAACACGCAAAAGCGACCCACCCTCTCCCTCCCTCTACTTCATCTGTTCGCAGACTCCAACAAACAGTCGCTCATTCACACTATCATGCATGACAAATGCTGCGATTTTTTTGGGGGGTGAGAGAGTTTGTGAAAGGGCTCGAGCGCCCCCAGTGTGTATTTCTTCATGTTCACAAACGTGGTAGCCCACTTATGTGATTTTCTGAAAGAAAATGATAGGTCTCTACTCTCTCATTACTACCGTATAATAACGTTTATTTGACAATGCTGAAACGTGTATAAAGACAGAATGAATGTCATTCTAATGATGACATACATCCCAAGGCCTATAGCCCTGGCTATTACACAGACTCCCAACAAGATGGTTCTCTCTGTGCTTTGACATTGTTTGGGAAGTATAGTCTAAGCAATAACTTCCAATACCAACAGTTGAAAGAGCCGTTTGATTTGACGATGTGCAGGGCATCGCGGACGACAGGCACCTCGGTGGCCACACACTATTGCTTACAGTGGAGCCGCGCTCGCCAAGAGAACAGACGGGGCCAAATGCCATCTGACTGTCAAGTAGAGACCAAAACCTTGCCTGCACTTCCACCCTGTGGTTAGCCATGGAAGTGCAACGTATCATCTGAACGTCTTTACTGTGTAATTACATGGTTTGATATCTTTCAAAAACGTAACCCTTGATGTCCTGGTTCTGAAATGATTTCGTAATATATTTTCAGTGCAGATGAAACTAAGATGATAAAATAAGACAACATATTCAACTTATAATCAGGTTTATTGCTCTACACCGTGACATGAGTTTCATTCCCTATATGGGCACATTCAAGATGATGACAGGGCAGAGGCATCTGTGAGCTCAAATGGTAGGCCTAAGTAGAATGGTAAAGTTCCTATGTGCTGATCTAAGATCAGTGTTACGCTTTACCTCAAGACCGGGAAGAATGAGCTGATCCTAGATCTGTGCATTTTCAGTACCTGCACCCTGAGCAGCCGGGAGGTGTCTGTGCATCTGCGAGGTGTCACGTGTTGATGACATCAGTCTGGATGCCCACGTCTGTGTATACGGGCTCACGGCCCAGGCGACAGAGCTTCAACAGGCAGTCAGAGTGGAGGGAGGACTCGGTCAGATCCTCAAACTGTCTGTAGCTACACTGTAACCTCTGTGAGTGAGTGAGTGAGTGAGTGAGTGAGTGAGTGAGTGAGTGAGTGAGTGAGTGAGTGAGTGAGCGGGGGGAGGGAGGGAAAGAGAAAAGAAAGAAACAGAAAGTTGAGCTTTATCCGCTGTCTCAGAGAGAGGGATGGGAGAGGGAGGGGCAGGAAGAAGGCTGCAACTCACATGGGCCTATTATGGATGGAGAGAGAGGAGTGAGAGAAAGAGAGACAAGAAAAGAAAGAAGAAGGGGCTGCAGCTAGCTCACGTGGGCCTGTGATGAATGTGTGTGCGCGCCATAGTTTAGCGGTGGTCATTTATTCATGACCTCATTAAGTGTGCTGACCTTAAACTCTGTCTCGTACTGCATCCTCTCCCCTGTGACTCTACCCAGACCCTGCTCCAGCTGCCACTGCCTAACACCACACACAGAGACAGAGACACACAGCCAAAAAACATGAGAGGGAGTGCACAGAGACAGAGACAGACGCACAGAGAGAGAGAGAGAGAGAGAGAGAGAGAGCGAGAGAGAGAGAGAGAGAGAGAGGGAGAGGGAGAGGGAGAGAGAGAGAGAGAGAGAGAGATTGCCAAAAACATGATGCAGACACACTGCAAGGCATGACATACAAGGGCATGCCCCCCCCCCCCCCCAATGACACACTGTTATACACACGGCATGAGAAACACAGGAGAGAGCGAGAAAGGGCATAGTAGGGGAGAACGGGGTAAGTTGAGCCATTTTTAGGTGGGGCTTGCAAAGCAAAAATGCGGACTAAATGGTAATCATACTTCTGCCTTTTTATTCTATTCCTCTTAAGCTGCTGTGGAAACGCTGTTCAAACTTGAAGATGTGTAGACAAGACAGGACCAGTTTGGTTACATACAACTTTTTGATATCTTTTATATATTTGTTTGTCTTTAATGGGATTTCTTCAACATTATAAGGGTCCCATTGTGATATCATGACTTCCAACATTCCATAAACTGTAAATGCAACCAATAATGCAACTTTTGACACAAATCAGCTACTTTGACCACTTTGTGTTACGCTCGTCGTTTGAATGAGGAGACCAAGGTGCAGCGGGGTAGGCAAACATCTTACGTTTATTAAAATGAACACCCGAAAAACAACTAAATACAAAACTAACGTAAAGTTCTGCAGGCTATACAGCAACTATACAAAATCAAGATCCCACAAACCTAGGTGGGAAAAAGGGCTGCCTAAGTATGATCCCCAATCAGAGACAACGATAGACAGCTGCCTCTGATTGGGAACCATACCAGGCCAAACAAAGATATAGGAAAACTAGATTGCCCACCCTTGTCACACCCTGATCTAACCAAAATAGAGAATTAAAAGGAGTCCCCCCCTAAGGTGCGGACTCTGGCCGCAAACCTGAACCTATAGGGGAGGGTCCGGGATGGCATCTACCCTCAGTGGCTCCGGTGCGGGACGCAGACCCCGCTCCGCCAACTTCGGTGGCGCCTCTGGTGCGGAGATCGTTGCCGGAAGCTCCGGACCGTGAATCATCGCCGGTCCCATTCTGTGAGCTTGTGTGGCCTACCACTTCGACACTGAGCTGTTGTTGCTCCTAGACCTTGCCACTTCACAATAACAGCACTTACAGTTGACCGGGGCAGCTCTATCAGAGCAGAGATTTAAAAACTGACTTGTTGGGCAGTTGGCATCCTATGACGGTGCCACGTTGAAAGTCACCGTAAAGCCATTCTACTCGATTTTATACACCTGTCAGCAATGGGTGTGGCTGAAATAGCTGAATCCCCTCATTTGAAGGGGTGTCCACATACTTTTGTGTATATAGTGTGTATATATATTATTTTTGTGTATATAGTGTATAATCGATGAAATAAATGAAGTATAGTAAGATGGGGGACAATGAGTGAGTGAGGGGAAGCGAAATGAGGAGAAACAAACTATGCATGATTATGTAAATCACCAATTGTGAATGTGGAACAGGGTGGACCATTCTATTGTATTCACCACGTCATTCTAACCTGAAAACACTGCACCCTATATCAGTCCACCGCATCCAAGCAGTCTTATTAGTCTACTCTCGGCCTACTTGGAGTCAACTACACAGTGAGAGCGTGAGTCATTTACAGTGGCAAGACCAAGACGAATGGATGCACATGCTGCGTCAGCGTTGTGACAAGATCTACATTAAATAAGTATTCAGAGGACGGGGAAGAAATGGATCGTGACGATTCTAATGGTTATTATTGTGATTCGCGCTGAACGGCTTTCCATATGTGGGGAAAGGAGGCGTATCGGGCAAGAGGTGAGCGAGTGTTGGACAATGTGTTGGATCAGATGGCACGGCTGCACTACCTGATCGGAGTAACCCCTTTAGTTATGGCAAGCCTAAATAAGTGTCCGTCTGGAGTAGAAGGATTGTGCTACTCAGTTATCACCATCACAAGATGGATGTTCTGTATGCAAGGAGTTTAAAATATTATTTGTATTTTAGTTCAGGAGTCCAAATTTGCTTAACAAGTCACATAATAATTTGCATGGACTCACTCTGTGTACAATAGTGTTTTTAATATGATTTTTGAATGACTACCTCATCTCTCTACCCCACACATACAATTATCTGTAAGGTCCATCAGTTGAGTAGTGACTTTCAAACACAGATTCAACCACAAAGACCAGGGAGATTTTCCAATGACTCCCAAAGAAGGGCACCTATTGGTAGATGGGTAAAAATAAAAAAGCAGACATTGACTATCCCTTTAAGCATAGTGAAGTTATTAATTACACTATGGATGGTGTATCAATACACCCAGTCACTACCAAAGCTATAAGCGTCCTTCCTAACTCAGTTGCTGGAGAGGAAGGAAATCTCTCAGAGATTTCACTATGAGGCCAATGGTGATTATAAAACAGTAACAGAGTTTAATGGCTGTGATAGGAGAAAACCGAGGACGGATCAACATTGTAGTTACTCCACAATACTAACCTAAAGGACAGAGTGAAAATATTCCAAAACATGCATTCTGTTTGCAACAAGGCACTTAAGTAATACTGAAAAATGTGGCAAAGCAATTCACTTTTTTTGTCCTGAATACAAAGTGTTATGTTGGGGAAAATCCAATACAACACTACCAATCTCCATATTTTCAAGCACAGTGTTGGCTGTGGAAAATGTCAAGTGGTGTGAATAGTGTCTGAAGTCACTGTAGCTAACGTCAGCTAACAGCTCTCTCATGTCTCATCATTTGAGCAGCCATAATGGAGCCGTTGCTATGGATACTCCCACATGCAGAGAAGCACATGTGGCAGCGCAGGCAAAAATAATGAGGAGGGTGAAGAGGGTGATTGAATTGAGAACAAGGAGGCAGCCAAGGCAACAGTGTACTCTTTCTCAGGATCGTGCCCGTGCTCTAAACTCAACTGGCTAGTTTTCCTGTCTGTAAAGAGAAGGGCGGGCTGGACGTTGATCCCGCTGCTCTGATTGGATAGAGCGAAGCCTTCTCCGGTCACTCGCTTCATATATTTCACCCGATCACTTCTCATCGCACATATTTCAGTTTTCACACGCAGCAACTGTCGTTTAGACACTGGCCACAACTGCGGACCACAACCACACAACTGACCACAACCACACAACTACTAGCCTCTGCCACGTCTCCAACAACTGGATGTTCCTGTTTTCAGGGGAAATGCAAAAGAGTCTGTGCTATCCGGGATCCTTGGGATGCCCCTACCCAATTGAAGTTGCCTTTTATCATGGTTAGGGGTTAAGGTTAGGTAAGGGTTATGGTTAAGGTTACCATAAGGGCTAGGGTAGGGACGTCCCAATGATCCCAGATAGCACAGCCTGTGATGCAACTTCCACTTTTGGACAATAACAAGGCGACACCCCATTTGAACTTCTACTCCACGTTGGATTGGTTGAACAGTGTAGTAGAGGACCGTTTTAAAAATTCTCATCAGGACCAGTACGTAGGGGATCTTGGTTTCAAGCGTCTGTTTTACGCCTGCTACGTTAGGTTACACAACTACTGACCACAACTACTGAACCACAACACCTACTTACGAAAACTACTGACCACACAACTACTGAACTACACAACTACTGACCACAACACCTACTCACGAAAACTACTGACCACACAACTACTGAACTACACAACTACTGACCACAACTACTGAACCACAACACCTACTCACGAAAACTACTGACCACACAACTACTGAACTACACAACTACTGACCACAACTACTGACCACAACACCTACTCACGAAAACTACTGACCACACAACTACTGACCACAACTACTGAACCACAACACCTACTCACAAAAACTACTGACCACACAACTACTGAACTACACAACTACTGACCACAACACCTACTCATGAAAACTACTGACCACACAACTACTGAACTACACAACTACTGACCACAACACCTACTCACGAAAACTACTGACCACACAACTACTGAACTACACAACTACTGACCACAACCACAACACCTACTCACGAAAACTACTGACCACAACTACTGACCACACAACTACTGAACTACACAATTACTGACCACAACCACACAACTGCTGACCACAACTACTGAACCACAACACCTACTCACGAAAACTACTGACCACAACTACTGACCACACAACTACTGAACTACACAACTACTCACCACAACCACACAACTACTGACCACAACTACTGAACCACACAAATACTTACCAAAACGACTAACCAAAAGTAGTACTGGCCACAACTATGGACCATGTCCATTCTGTAGGGCCTAAAGAACCTGCAACAACCACACAACTACTGACCACACAACTACTTACCACACAATTACTGCTCTAGCTCAGCTCTGGTCCTGCCCTCTAAAAATTAGGGGTTCAACAAGTGTTTTTCGAAGAACCTTAGGGTTCTTGGTATTGAAAATGGCCCCAAAAAGGTTATTCCAAGGACCCCATAGGAGGTGGGGTTAATCGAGGAACCTCCTTAGTGGGTGGGGGTTCTTGCAGGAACCTAACTGCCCCACTGAAACATTTGGATTTGAAAGGACAGCATGTGCAGGCACCTAACTGAAAAATGGAAAGATCTCAATGTAAGGTTTGTCCCTTGTATGATCTAAATTGATATTGTTTTATAACGATACCATCTATCTTTTCATATTTGTGCAACTCTTTCTAAAACAGAAAATGGACACAATTCAACGGAAATCAATCAACAAAGAGGTAAGAATACTGTATGTAGGCTATAAGAATATGTTGAAGGCTGACCACAACACCTACTCCCGAAAACTATAGCGTGCAGATGACTGAACTGCTCACTTTTGTGTCTGCAGGTATACAGACGAGGAGGCATACAAAGGTATGTCAAATTGTATTGGTATGTTATTCTGATCACACTTACCATCCTCCTCCCTTACCTCGTCAATGAATATCCCATAGGCCTCTACATTATGGACAAGGTGTGCGAATGAAAACTATTAACAAAACAGTTTTTTTCCCCATTCACATTCACCACGAAAACCAAGGTATGAATTCTGTCTTGTGCATATTTTGTTAATCATCTGTATAATCACAAATGTTTTGGTTTCACAGACTTCACCCTCCCTACACCTCTGATGAATATAACAGGAAACCTGTTCGATCACCATGCACTGCAAAATCATTCTGGCTATGGACGCGGAGAACATCAACACATTAACATCAACACGCCAGAGGATATGTCCATTGGACTTGGGGCTCTGCTGAGAGTTTACCTTATTTTGATTATTTTAAACTTCTGCTTTGCCACTAAAATCATACTAAACACAGAGAACAAAAATATTGTGTTATTGTTATTGTTATGTGTATTATTATTCATATTAATCATAATAATAAGGGGGGTAGTTAAAAAAATGTACCCCAAAAGGTTCAAAATGTTCTTCAAGGATCCATTAAAAGGGGTTCCCCCGACAGTCTCAATCGGAAGAACCCCTAGAGGATACTCCAGGAACCTTTTCATTTTAGAGTGTGGGCATAGCTAGTTAGCTCTGGTTCGCACTAGCTCTAGTCCGCACTATAAATTATAACTACGTAAATGTCCATAAATGAGCATAAAATACCCACCAACAATCATTTTAACTCTTGAACGGGTTCAAGCTAGAGACACCAAACCAACTTTCATATGTTCAGGCATTTCCCATCATATCAACCAATCTTCACCTACCTACTTTTTCCAACTATAACCAGTCACCACCATTACTACTGCAGACACTACCACAACTAGAACTCATCTCAAAAGCATACATACTTTAAAACAAGCTATTAAGCGCACCACATTTTCTCCAGGAATGTTCTTTTCAGTGATTACGGTGAGCCTAGAGAGTTCATTTATCAGATAGAACTACAGCTAGCTAGGTATACATATACAGCTATCTATACATACAACCCAATTCTACGTAGTTCTTCACTACCACAAATATACTTTTAAAGAGTTAAAGCAAGTCCCATCAATTGTACTTCATGTACAATGATCATCTACTTTTACATTCAGCATCACTCTGTCAAGGGAAATATAGTTTCTTTCCAACAAAGATATCTACATATATTTCAGGGTGTATCCCTGGAATAACCAGAATTAATGTAAACATTACAGTTTTGAAAACAAAGCTTGTCCAAAAAGTGGTCTCTTGGCTCAACTTACCCCAGGTATGGAAGTTGAGCTGCGGGACAGGGTAAGTTAAGTTGAGCTGCGGGACAGGGTAAGTTAAGTTGAGCTGCGGGACAGGGTAAGTTAAGTTGAGCTGCGGGACAGGGTAAGTTAAGTTGAGCTGCGGGACAGGGTAAGTTAAGTTGAGCTGCGGGACAGGGTAAGTTAAGTTGAGCTGCGGGACAGGGTAAGTTAAGTTGAGCTGCGGGACAGGGTAAGTTAAGTTGAGATGCGGGACAGGGTAAGTTAAGTTGAGCTGCGGGACAGGGTAAGTTAAGTTGAGCTGCGGGACAGGGTAAGTTAAGTTGAGCTGCGGGACAGGGTAAGTTAAGTTGAGATGCGGGACAGGGTAAGTTAAGTTGAGCTGCGGGACAGGGTAAGTTAAGTTGAGCTGCGGGACAGGGTAAGTTAAGTTGAGCTGCGGGACAGGGTAAGTTAAGTTGAGCTGCGGGACAGGGTAAGTTAAGTTGAGCTGCGGGACAGGGTAAGTTAAGTTGAGATGCGGGACAGGGTAAGTTAGGTTGAGCTGCGGGACAGGGTAAGTTAAGTTGAGCTGCGGGACAGGGTAAGTTAAGTTGAGCTGCGGGACAGGGTAAGTTAAGTTGAGCTGCGGGACAGGGTAAGTTAAGTTGAGCTGCGGGACAGGGTAAGTTAAGTTGAGATGCGGGACAGGGTAAGTTAAGTTGAGCTGCGGGACAGGGTAAGTTAAGTTGAGCTGCGGGACAGGGTAAGTTAAGTTGAGCTGTGGGACAGGGTCAGTCTATACATTTCTGTGCTAAATGAAATATTATCACTACCTTTTTAAAATCATGTCACTTTTTATTCCCCAAACACAATCGCTTTTGGTCTTTTAATCATTACCTAAAACACTTAGTATTGTTTTTTTTGCACTTTTAACATAGGCCAGGCCATGTTGTTACCTCAAATCGCAGCAATAATTCCTTGCATTATGCCTGGGAAGAAAACACTTAAATTTTCTCAACTTGCAATTGGCTCAACCATTGGGTCAACTTACCCCAAGGTAAACAGTTTGACTATATTAGCCCACACAGCTACAAGGATGCACTTTCATGCTAGGTTTAGTACCTCATATAGAAGCTTATAGAGACCAATCTTAAAATGATTCACAGTACTTTGGTTTAGAGTCAAGAATCATGAAACCATTAAACAAATTCATTTGACTGGGTGAAAATCTGTTTTCTGGACCTAACTTGCTTACCACGTTTTACATGTGGTTTCTTCCTTCACAGACTCTGAGGGGTTTGAGCACCTGGAGGACCTCCTCCTGCCACTTTCACAGCTGCCTGCTGCTCAAGATCGAGCTCCAACAAATGACCTCTTCCTAAATATTTGGCCAGACTATACATTTTGTGAACAATTTCTTACAAGCAAGGGTGGCTCAACTTACCCCTTTGTCTCAAATGGCCCATTCTCCTCAATACTCTCCCTTTACACTATACAGAATGACAGATAAGTATTCCTATAGGCAGGTATACAGGAGGGAGAGGAATGCAGAGCAGAGAGATCGTGATAAAAGAGGAGACATTTCTGAGCGTCTGGGTGTGCTGTGCATATATGCGTGTGTGCATGTGGAGACATTCTTGCCTGTTTTGCATTTGAGAGAATTCCATGCTGTCTGTCCTAGGGAGTCTGTTGGTCATTCTTTGCCTCTGTCTCCCTAACACACCTCTTCATGTCCTCCTGAGAGCGAGAGAGAGAGAGAGAGAGAGAGAGAATGTAGAAGTCGTACTTCAACTATTTGCACATTTTTACAACAATGTACATAACCAATAATATAACATTTGAAATGTCTCTATTCTTTTTAAACTTTTGCGAGTGTAGTGTTTACTGTTCATTTCTGATTGTTTATTTCACTTTTATTTATGATCTATTCCACTTGCTTTGGCAATGTAAACACGTTTTCCATGCCAGTAAAGCCCTGAATTGAGAGCGAGGAGGGGTGAAGTGCGAGTGGAATCAGACAGGGGTCTGTACAAGCTGTGGAACACACACACACACACACACACACGTTTAGATCTGTCCCACCTGGGCTTTAGCCTCCATGGCCTTTGCTTCTCTCAGTCGCTCCTCCATCATCTCTCTCTGTATCTCAGCCCATATCCTTCCTGCGTGTTTCCTCCTCCATCACCTCTCTCTGTATCTCAGCCCATATCCTTCCCGCGTGTTTCCTCCTCCATCACCTCTCTCTGTATCTCAGCCCATATCCTTCCCACGTGTTTCCTCCTCCATCACCTCTCTCTGTATCTCAGCCCATATCCTTCCTGCGTGTTTCTTCCTCCATCACCTCTCTCTGTATCTCAGCCCATATCCTTCCCGCGTGTTTCCTCCTCCATCACCTCTCGGTATCTCAGCCCATATCCTTCCTGCGTGTTTCCTCCTCCATCACCTCTCTCTGTATCTCAGCCCATATCCTTCCTGCGTGTTTCTTCCTCCATCACCTCTCTCTGTATCTCAGCCCATATCCTTCCCGCGTGTTTCCTCCTCCATCACCTCTCGGTATCTCAGCCCATATCCTTCCTGCGTGTTTCCTCCTCCATCACCTCTCTCTGTATCTCAGCCCATATCCTTCCCACGTGTTTCCTCCTCCATCACCTCTCTCTGTATCTCAGCCCATATCCTTCCCGCGTGTTTCCTCCTCCATCACCTCTCTGTATCTCAGCCCATATCCTTCCCACGTGTTTCCTCCTCCATCACCTCTCTCTGTATCTCAACCCATATCCTTCCTGCGTGTTTCCTCCTCCATCACCTCTCTGTATCTCAGCCCATATCCTTCCTGCGTGTTTCCTCCTCCATCACCTCTCTGTATCTCAGCCCATATCCTTCCCGCGTGTTTCCTCCTCCATCACCTCTCTCTGTTTCTCAGCCCATATCCTTCCCACGTGTTTCCTCCTTCACTACTAGTTTCATCTCCATCTCCTCCCTCAGCCCCACAAAGCACTCCTCAAACTGGGCCTGCTGGTCTACCCGCTCCCCCTGTCCCTGCTCGGCCTCCAGCCT
Organism: Oncorhynchus kisutch; assembly: GCF_002021735.2. Taxonomy (NCBI): domain Eukaryota; kingdom Metazoa; phylum Chordata; class Actinopteri; order Salmoniformes; family Salmonidae; genus Oncorhynchus; species Oncorhynchus kisutch. The sequence goes on from NC_034182.2 coordinate 25,996,677, forward strand.
CTCCCTGTCCAGCAGGAAGGGAAGGAGGGAAAGAAAGCGATAGAGGTCCAAAGGGAGGTAAGGAGAGAGGGAAGCAAAGATGAAAGGAAGGAGGAACAGAAGGAGGGATGGAGAGAGGGAAAGAAAGAGCGATGGGTGGTTAGAATTGGCACTGTTCTCAGTGGTTTGTGGTAGTCAGCCTCAGGGCTGGTGAGGAAGAGTGAAATCTTAGGGCTAGCTGCTGTACCTTTCCCTAGAGTGCAATTATAGAAGCCATTATTCCAGCTAGGGCTCTAAACTCCCAGCCATAATACATCCTATCTGCCAGGAGACTCAACAGTCACTTCAATACGGTGTGTTCATCATAACTATATATCTACCGCCAGAGGGACTAGAGAGGGAGGAGGTACGGAGAGAGGGGGGGGGGGGGAAGAGGGAGAGGAAGCGAAGGGTGCTAAAGTACATATTCTTTATGTAGTAGAACATATTGGAAATATAAAATCTGGTAGGATCCTAGTCTCAGTGTGTATAATGTATAGCGTAATGTATATAATGTGTGGGTTAGTGATATGCTACTGTATATGTGTCAATGCGTCAATCAAGGTCAGTATTTCACATGGAAATCCAACACATCTGGTGTTGCAGCTGGATATAGAACAAACACGTGCCAATTACCTTCACCTCTAGTGTAAGCAGGAGGAAATGTGTCTGTCAATCAATTCTAAAGCCTTTGGAAAAGGGAAGAGCGAGGAAACAACTTCTCAACCTGAATAATGAGTTGACGGGCTATTAAATGTGTTAACTTGATTTGATCATTGAAATATAAATGTTCCATCCATGATTTGTCTTAGTGTGTGATCTACCACCTCCTGTTGATTTAGGGTGTTTGCTTTATCCTCCTCCGCCTTCTGCAGAAATACCTCCATCCGGGAGGGGGGGGGGGGGGCTCCCTCTGTGTGGACCCCACCTTAGTCTGCTCCAAATGGGGAGAGAGAGGCCAGCCCCGAGTCCTGGCTGGGGCTTGTGGAGGTAGAGGTGGAAGGAGAGAGAAACTGCTCTCCCTGAACTGTTAGAACCAACAGCCAACACAGAACAAGGTCAGCTAACTCTGGTCCTGGAGTGCAGTTATTAGTGCAGGGTTTTGTTCCAGCGCAGCATTAGCACACTAAGCCCGTGCACATTGCAGCCCCACAGGACCCTTTATCCCACCCCTGGCACTGAACCACATATTTATACTGAACCACCATATTTTCATTCTGAGGGAAACAACTTAAGTGTGACATTGATGACACAAGCCCTCAGTGGCTCTATTCCCTCCATTTCCTTCCTCCCATGCCCCGAAAACATGTTCCGTCCTCTAAGAGTGGAGCAGCTAGAGAGCAGAGTAAACATGAAACACCACACACCAGCTTACACAGACATTTACAATTCTCCCTCCAGAGATGTCATCCTCTTTCTCCATGCTGAATTACCCCTTGTCAAACTGATGTGTGGGTTTGTTTTCTGAGTGCTTTCTCCCTCGGATTACTGCTCTAACAGCGGACCGTCATTTGAATAATTGTTTACAAATGTCTTTCAAAATGTCAAAATTCCATTATTTTATATAGCTACTTGCTTGATATTCCCCACTTGGAGGAAAATCATTTCTGACCGACTATAGAGCGTGGAGGCAGGCAGAGAGCGGGGGCGAGAAACCATTCATCAGAAATGGAACCAAATACTCTGTGCCATTGTAAGTAAATAACGCTCAAGAAAACACGATAACGTTTAAAAGGTGTCTTGGAACGAAGGTAGAATTACCACATAGCTATACGTCTCATGTTGTTTGCAGTTGTTATGGAGGCTGTCTAGAAGTGGGGAGAAAAAAAGAGAAGAAACAGAAAGCAGGAGGAAGAAGAACCTTATTCTACATTCCATTATTAGTGGAAGTTGCGTACACAAAGCGTGGCTTGAGTGTTGCATTGTTGAGTCCAGGATGTGTGTGGGAGAGCATGTGTAGAGGCTGGTCTTGTTCAGCATCCTCTGTAGAAGCCCCATGTCAGACATGCTCTCAACCCCTAACAGACACCCCTAGACTGGTAACAGAAGATCTCACACCCTTCTTACTAACGAGCCTAGGCTGGATAGATGAGGATTACACCCTCCCCATTCTCTGTTTGACTCCTAAAAATACCCTCAGACTCCTAAAAGAAGACTCTCGGGTAGTTGGATAAAGCACAGCTCACTGTTCGTCTGTGTGAAGATCACACCACTGATTCAGCACTAACAAGTTCTCCCCCTTTAGGCACGAACGCTCTATCACCCGCTCTTTCTCCGTCTTGTACCCCACGTCACCCTCCCGAGGCCCTTCACTTATTCTAAGACGGTCGCTTAGCAACTTTCACAACACAACAGTGTCGCTCTCCAACTTGGCATTTAGCTCTACTTATACCCGTGGTTTTACAACGTGCGTCTGTGTGCATTTGTTTGAGGGTGTGCTCGAAAGGTATATGACAGATCCTTCTCAGAAAACAAATATATATAGTCCCCTGGGCTTGTTAGAATAGCTTATTCTACAACAACTAAATATAGAGACAAAATACAGATTTTTTACAACGCATTAATTCAGCTGCAGCATAATCCCGACACTGGAAAAGGAAAATCATGTGAGGTTTCTGTGTGAAACCGATAATCCACCTGTAGCAGTTAGTTTGCCCTCTAGTGGTTTCCCTGGATTTGCAGACAGGCTACACCGCAACCAGCAACAGAGAACTTGCAAACACACACACTCAACAACGTGTAGGACCAAGGCTGCACGAACATCGGCCGTGCGCAGTAGATCACTTGCTAGGTGTCACGTTGACTCGCTGGGAAAGGAATAGGAAAGTACAGACCGACGTTTGTGTTGGTCTGTCATCTCGTTCACGATAAAAAAAGACGTTTGCAGTATTCGTCTGTGGTTACAGCAATTATGCTAACTGCTTACCGATTTTAATACATTCAGAAACTACAATATTCAGCATGGCTTTACAAAAATATACATTTACTGATGCATGTATAGCGATGCCATGGCACCAGCTTGGCACTTGCAACAATAAAAAAAAAGACTAACACGAGGTAAACAGAACACTCCCCTAGAGCAACATATGATTGGAAGGTAGATTGATGTACATTCAACACAACACTGTGCTCATCCAACACACAGGGCCTGGTCTGGCTGTGGTGGTCATCTGAACCTGAGAGGTTTTAAAAGTACATTTGGAATTGGTAAGCTCCCTGCTAGCATTGTAGCACATTACCTTTCAATTGTAATAGCATGTTAGCATTCACAATAGTTTGTACCTTGGCTTCGAGACTGGGGAAACTGTAATTCGCTGAATCCAAGGGACAACTCAATATATTGATTGCCATACTTTTAAAACAGAATAAGTACTACTACATTTTCTCATATTGGCAGTTTGACATTTGGTTCAGTCCAGAGGGGGGTTTGAGATGGGCTACTCCACAATCAATCAATCAATCACCACCGGCAGTGGTTCCTCCTGCGCCCCCTCGTCGGCTGGGCTAAGTGGTCCGGCCCACCACACAGTCAGAGCGTTGTCCTGTCTGACCTCTGGGGTAGGTGATAACATCACGACATCTCCCTCAGAGCCCGAGGAGTCTCCATCACTACTGTCCCCCGGGGAGAGGAACTGGCGCTGCCCGCTGGACGACACCAGCAATGGCATGAAGGGGTGGACACTAGGGGGAGAATGGAGGGACGAGAGAGACAGGACATTGACAGAAAATAAGCGATATTGAAATGACAAATACGCTGCTGCCCCCAAACAGCAAGTGGGAGACCACTTCTAAAAATCTACATATTTAGTATATTAAATAGATTCAGCAGGCAAACAATGCTAATAAAATCCTGGTAAAGCCTACCTGATGCCGTTGGTGCAGTCCCTATGGGCCTGGAAGTGGAGCTGAGGCTGCAGTAGCTCCTGGTTACCATCGGGGGGAGCTGTGAGGGTGTCCCACACTGACACCACCCCCCCTGTGTCACCACTCAACAAGTACCGGCCAGACCTACACGCACACGGTCAGCATTAACAACTACACACACAGAGACAGACCGAGAGATGGTATAATATGAAGAGCAGTTGTGAAGAGTATAATCTCTGAAGTTGTGAAGAGTATAATCTCTGAAGTTGTGAAGAGTATAATCTCTGAAGTTGTGAAGAGTATAATCTCTGAAGTTGTGAAGAGTATAATCTCTGAAGTTGTGAAGAGTATAATCTCTGAAGTTGTGAAGAGCATAATATGAAGAGTAGTTAAGGGTGCAAGGGTATAAGGTGCTAAGTCAAGGGTTTCTGAAATGGTGGAACGGGGACAGGGGGCATTGGCGGGCTGCGGTTAGCTGTGAGAGTAGCAGGAAGACAAGATGAAGGGTATGGACTTACGGGTCCAGGTCGAAGTAGATCCGCTGGTTGGTGGCCACATTCCTTTTCAGAGAGAATAGAATCTTTCCCGGGTCCCTCAGGTCCCAGCACAGAATCTCTGGGTCCTACACACACACACACACACACACACACACACTTGTACAGCTAACCCTGTCGGGACTCAAAATCCTATTTTCCCTAACCTCTACGAAATAGTATTTGACCTTATGGGGACCAACAAAATGTCCTCAGTTGGTAAAATTTGTGTGTGTTTAACTATTCTTGTGGGGACCCCATAAGAATAGTTAAACAAACACACACACACACACACCTCAAGACTTACAAGTTAAATAATACCACTGATAGAGAATGTGGGTATGAGTGCATAAATACAGTATGTGTTTTAGAAAACCACCACGTTCTCCACTGTGACACTGTGCTCCTCCTACCCAAATCTCTCTCTGAGTGGTCCGTTTTCTAAAGGACAACTCTTTTAAGCCCCATGTCTCCCTTTGAGGTTGTGTTTGCGTTCGCTCACCTTGCGACCCCCAGTGTACAGGTAGTGTCCGTCGGGTGAGAAGGCGAGGTGTGTGATGCCCCCGTGGTGCCTGGGCGGCAGCAGGGCCAGCTGAGAGCCATCCTGGCAGGAGTAGAGGCCTGCGGTGCGGGAGTACGAGCCACAGGCGTACACAGACTGGCACGGGCTGAACGCCATGCAGGAGATGATGCCACTCTGACCCTGACCCTGCTTCTTCACTGGGGAGGGAACACACACTCAGCGTCCACATGGGTTCAGATCAACATATTAAGGACCGTTTCGGTTTGCGCTGCTGGTATAACTAATGGGTTAGAAATCTAGGAAAACATGTTTTATTTTACCAGGTAAGTCGACTGAGAACACATTCGCATTCATAGTAATGACCTGGGGAATAGTTACAGGGGAGAGTAGGGGGATGAATGAGCCAGTTGGAAGCTGAGGATAATTACAGATGATTAGCCAGGACACCGGGGTTAACACCCCTACTCTTAACCTAAGTGCCATGGGATCTTCAGTGACCACAGTGAGTCAGGACACCGGGGTTAACACCCCTACTCTTAACATAAGTGCCATGGGATCTTTAGTGACCACAGAGAGTCAGGACACCCATTTAACATCCATTCCGAAAGACGGCACCTTATACAGGGCAATGTCCCTAACCACTGCCCTGGGGCATTGGGATATATACAGGTTTTTTTTTTAGACCAAAGGAAATACTGCCTCCTACTGGCTCTCTAACAACTCTTGCAGCAGCATCTGGTCTCCCATCCAGGGACCGACCAGGACCGACCCTGCTTAGCTTCAGAGGCAAGCCAGCAGTGGAATGCAGGGTGGTATGCACATCAGATCATTTGATGCAGCTGTGTTGGAATTATTTGATCACTTGAAAGAAAAATACTGCACCAGGATCCCCTGTGTTTATTTAACTAGGCAAGTCAGTTAAGAACAAATTCTTATTTACAATCACGGCCTAGGAACAGTGTCCCTTGTTCAGGGACAGAACGACAGATTTTTTTACCTTGTCGGCTCGGGGATTCGATCTAGCAACCTTTCGGTTACTGGCCCAATGCTCTAACCACTAGGCTACCTGCCGCCCCATTTATAGTTGACATTGCAAATTATAACGGATATTACTCTGTCTACACTGTAGAGAATGACTGAGCAAATAGCACTACACAGCTGATTCAAATAATCAAAGCTTGATAATGAGTTGGTTATTGTAAATCCGATATATAGTGCTAGGGCAAAAAAACTGAAACGTGTGCCCCCGGCCCAGGGCCGAGTTCGGGAAACCGCCAATCTAGTCTACTAACCTACAGTGGGCCTTTCCTCACAATCTCTTCCAGGCCTGTCTGTGTAGAACACCCTGACTGTCTTGTCGAAGCCGCAGTAGAGCTGTGATCCGTCTGGGGAGAAGCAGAGGGAGTGGGCTGCGGTCAGCTCGTCCAGATGGTTGTAGGGCCTGAAGCTGGCACGCAGGTCCCCGTAGAACGCATCCCAGATATGGACCGGGTTATCACGACTGCTGCTGGCTATACTAGGGTTGGAGAGGAAGAGATTGGACATGGAGGGAGTTTAAGGATGGATGAAAAAAAGGGGTGGAGAGAGAAGAGGTTGAGGGAAATGATGGAGGTAGAAAGGAAACAAGTGTGGGTCACAACAGGACAAAGGAAGAGTCATTTTTTCATCTCACTTGAAAAACAGACAGTGCTTTGTGCCAGATCCATCAGAGAGGACATTTCAGTACTTCACTCCCCAGTCACTATTTCAGCTTGAATTTCATTCAGCCCCTCTTATCTATTCACTAACAGTTTGTTGCTTTATAATGGACAAAAAAACGAGCCATCAACAGACAGACATACTGTATGGCTTTTCAACTAACGGAACTGCGGGGGGGAACCTAACAGCCCAACATAAACGCTTAAATATCACTGTCTGAACTGAGGCTCAATTAGCCAAGAGGAAATTAGCCTGGGCGGCTCAGTGCTCTTATGGCACTGTGTCTTTGTTCTGTCTGTTGGGAATCCCCTCATTATAATGGTACACCACAGCTAGCCTGGACACCGGCCCAGAAAGCAATTCAAAGGAGGAACACCAGTGACCATTCTACACTCCACAGGAGGGTACAGCACATGGCTTTAGGCAGAGAGAGGGAGGGAAAGAGGGAGGGAGAGCAGGAAAGAGGGAGGAGGGAAAGAAGGAGGGAGAGCGTGAGAGAGAGGAGGGAGGGAAAGGGGTAGGTAGAGCGTGAGAGAGGAGGGAAAGCTGGAGAGAGAGAGAGAGAGAGAAACACAAAAAGAGGGAGAAATATGACAAAAACAGCCAAGAATCCCACTGCCACTCACAGACCCTGACCACATGCTTGTAAATGATGTCATGTTTTTACTATCTCTACCAATCAGATCTTAGTACATTCCCCAGACACCCAAACAGGAGTACGCCTCCCCCACCTGTGAGCATGACTCAATGATGTCTTCTAAACATACGGTTCATTTGACTCCCTGAACAAATGTTTAGGAAACGTTAGGGCCACGTCATCCCACCTGACTGACTCCACTCTGTAACCCTCAACAACACCAGACAAAACATCATGCTGTCTGAACACACAGACGGAGTTCACATGGTGCGTCAGCTCCGACTAGCATCCTCGTCCCCGTTACCCTGGCTCCTCTCAGGGTCCTGCTCTCACGGGGTTCATCCCTCAGACAATCATCTCCTTGGGTCGTTCATTCTCTCAACCTCCACTCCCCCCTCTCTTTCGTCAACTCCCTTTCCTTTTTTCTCATTCCCTCCATTTCTTCTGGCTGTGAAGAAATGTTTTCCATTCCGTGTTGTTTATGGTTTGATCCTTCACTCCTTGTGTACTGTCCCCCTTCCACCCAATGACCCCGCTCTCTCTCTAACCCCCCCCCCCCCCCCCTTCTTCTAGTCTAGAGGATATGTTGCTTTCCTCGCTTCGTGCGGTGGACCACCCACGCTGGGCACTGATCAGAGAGGATTCATCGGAGGCATTGTGATGGGGGGTTGGGGGGGGGGGGTTAAGCGGTGCGCGCTGTTGATAAGGAGGCCTCGTTAGCGGCCTCCTTGCCAACCCGTAACAATGGCATTCTCCACGGTAACGGCTGGGCAACATTGCTCTCAGCTTGCCACTGCACAGACAGAGTCATAATAATTACAGTGCTTTAATGAGGCCCTTTAAAAACAGTCAGTTCTGTTAAAGCTGCAATATGTAACTTTTTGGGAGTCCCAAACAAATAGCCAATAAGTATTCAAACACTATTCAAACATGCCTCGCAAAGGGGGGCACCTACAGTATTGGTAGACGGGTGAAAATAAAAGCAGACATTGAATACCCCTTTGAGCATGGTGAAGTTATTAATTACACTCTGGATGGTGTATCAATACACCCAGTCATTACTAAGATACAGGCGTTTTTCCTAACTCAGTTGCTGGAGAGGAAGGAAACTTCTCTGGGATTAAATTAAAACGGAAAAAAAATGTGGCAAAGAAATGAACTTTATGTCATGAATACAAAGCGTTATGTTTGGGGCAAATCCAACACAACACTGAGTACCACTCTTCATATATTGAAGGATGAGTCAAATGAACCATATGGTGGCTGTTGTAGTGACTGTATTACCACCACACTGGCAGTCATGAGTCACTCGGGCTACCGAGTGGCGCAGCGGTCTAAGGCACAGCATCTCAGTGCTAGGTGTGTCACTACAGACCCTGGGTCGATTCCAGGCTGTATCATAACCATTTGTGATTGGGAGTCCCATAGAGCGGCGCACAATTGGCCCAGCATTGTCCGGGTTTGGCCGGGGTAGACTGTCATTGTAAATAAGAATTTGTTCTTAACTTACCTAGTTAAATAAGAAATGGCGGCAGTAAAAATTGACCGTTGAGTCATGGTTATCTCCTCTTATGCATATGTATTACCCTTTAACCTAACCCCTAGCTAACATTAGCCAGCTAGACAGAATTCCTAACATACCGTACGTTTTGCAAATTCGCACAATAAGAATTGTAATTTGTAACATATCCTACAAAAATGGGTCATGGGCAAACAATTTTAATACATACCAAAACATTATACTAAATGGATTGTCTCGGATTTATGTACAGAAGAATACGAAATGAAGGAAATGAATGAAGGAATTGTCAGTAGAGGCACAGAATTGTCAGTAGAGGTACAGATCTGGGGAACGGTACCAAAAAAATGTATGCAGCTTTAGAAATCCAAGACCACAGTGGCCTCCATCATTCTTAAATGGAAGAAGTTTGGAACCACCAAGACTGTTCTTAGAGCTGGTCGCCCGGACAAACTGAGCAATCGTGGGAGAAGGGCCTTGGTCAGGGAGGTAACCAAGAACCCGATGGTCACTCTGTCAGAGCTCCAGAAGTCCTCTGTGGAGATGGGAGAACCTTCCAGAAGGACAACCATCTCTGCAGCACTCCACCAATCAGGGCTTTATGTTAGAGTGGCCAGACAGTGGCCACTCCTAAGTAAAAGGCACAGGGCAGCCCGCTTGTAGTTTGCCAAAAGGCACCTAAAGGACTCAGACCATGAGAAACAAGATTCTCTGGTCTGATGAAACCAAGATTGAACTCTTTGGCATGAATGCCAAGCGTCACGTCTGGAGGAAACCTGGCACCATCCCTATGGTGAAGAATGGTGATGGCAGTATAATGCTATGGGGAAGTTTTTCAGTGGCAGGGACACTAGTCAGGATCGAGGGAAAGATGAACAGAGAGACACTTGATGAAAAGCTGCTCCACAGCTCTTAAGACCTCAGACTGGGACGAAGGTTCTCTTTCCAACAGGAATGGCTTCAGGACAAGTCTCTGAATGTCCTTGAGTGGCCCAGCCAGAACCCGGACTTAAACATCTCTGGAGAGACCTGAAAATAGCTGTGCAGCGACGCTCCCCATCCAACCTGACAGAGCTTAAGAGGATCTGCAGAGAATGGGAGAAAATCCCCAAATATACAGTGCCTTGCGAAAGTATTCGCCCCCCTTGAACTTTGCGACCTTTTGCCACATTTCAGGCTTCAAACATAAAGATATAAAACTGTATTTATTTGTGAAGAATCAACAACAAGTGGGACACAATCATGAAGTGGAACGACATTTATTGGATATTTCAAACTTTTTTAACAAATCAAAAACAGATTATTCAGCCCCTTTACTTTCAGTGCAGCAAACTCTCTCCAGAAGTTCAGTGAGGATCTCTGAGTGATCCAATGTTGACCTAAATGACTAATGATGATAAATACAATCCACCTGTGTGTAATCAAGTCTCCGTATAAATGCACCTGCACTGTGATAGTCTCAGAGGTCCGTTAAAAGCGCAGAGAGCATCATGAAGAACAAGGAACACACCAGGCAGGTCCGAGATACTGTTGTGAAGAAGTTTAAAGCCAGATTTGGATACAAAAAGCTTTAAACATCCCAAGGAGCACTGTGCAAGCGATAATATTGAAATGGAAGGAGTATCAGACCACTGCAAATCTACCAAGACCTGGCCGTCCCTCTAAACTTTCAGCTCATACAAGGAGAAGACTGATCAGAGATGCAGCCAAGAGGCCCATGATCACTCTGGATGAACTGCAGAGATCTACAGCTGAGGTGGGAGACTCTGTCCATAGGACAACAATCAGTCGTATATTGCACAAATCTGGCCTTTATGGAAGAGTGGCAAGAAGAAAGCCATTTCTTAAAGATATCCCTAAAAAGTGTCATTTAAAGTTTGCCACAAGCCACCTGGGAGACACACCAAACATGTGGAAGAAGGTGCTCTGGTCAGATGAAACCAAAATTGAACTTTTTGGCAACAATGCAAAACGTTATGTTTGGCGTAAAAGCAATACAGCTCATCACCCTGAACACAACATCCCCACTGTCAAACATGGTGGTGGCAGCATCATGGTTTGGGCCTGCTTTTCTTCAGCAGGGACAGGGAAGATGGTTAAAATTGATGGGAAGATGGATGGAGCCAAATACAGGACCATTCTGGAAGAAAACCTGATGGAGTCTGCAAAAGACCTGAGACTGGGACAGAGATTTGTCTTCCAACAAGACAATGATCCAAAACATAAAGCAAAATCTACAATGGAATGGTTCAAAAATAAACATATCCAGGTGTTAGTATGGCCAAGTCAAAGTCCAGACCTGAATCCAATCGAGAATCTGTGGAAAGAACTGAAAACTGCTGTTCACAAATGCTCTCCATCCAACCTCACTGAGCTCGAGCTGTTTTACAAGGAGGAATGGGAAAAAATTTCAGTCTCTCGATGTGCAAAACTGATAGAGACATACCCCAAGCGACTTACAGCTGTAATCGCAGCAAAAGGTGGCGCTACAAGTATTAACTTAAGGGGGCTGAATAATTTTGCACGCCCAATTTTTCAGTTTTTGATTTGTTAAAAAAGTTTGAAATATCCAATAAATGTCTTTCCACTTCATGATTGTGTCCCACTTGTTGTTGATTCTTCACAAAAAATACGGTTTTATATCTTTGTGTTTGAAGCCTGAAATGTGGCAAAAGGTCGCAAAGTTCAAGGGGGCCGAATACTTTCGCAAGGCACTGTAGGTGTGCCAAGCTTGTAGTGTCATACCCAAGAAGACTTGAGGCTGTAATCGCTGTCAAAGGTGCTTCTACAAAGCACTGAGTTATCTATGCATAGTCACTTCAATAACTCTACCTACATGTACATATCACTTAAATTACCTCAACGCCAGTGTCCCCACACATTGACTCTGTACTGGTACCCCCTGTATATAGGCCTGCTATTGTTATTTACTGCTGCTCTTTAATTATTTGTTATTCTTAGCTCTTACTTTTTTGGGGGGTATTTTCTTAACTGCATTGTTGGTTAAGGGCTTGTAAGTAAGCATTTCACTGTTGAATTCGGCGCATGTGACAAATACAATTTGATTTGAGTAAAGGGTCCGAATCTTTTCCCTTTTTTTTTGTTAACTAGGCAACTCAGCTAAGAACAAATTCTTATTTACAATGACAACCTACCCTGGCCAAACCCGGACGACGCTGGGCCAATTGTGTGCCGCCCTATGGTACTCGCGCAATGCCGCCGGGGTACGAGATATAAAAAATGTGATTCACATTTTCAAAGAGTATAAAGATTTTCCAATGGGGCTATGCAGTTTCTCCAGACGCCACGTGGGTACACTGCAGCATTCACCGAGAGGCTCTTGCTGCAAAGGGAATGCCTGACAGCTTGAAAGACATTTTGGACACTACAGTGAAAATGGTTAACTTTGTTAAAGCAAGGCCCCTGAACTCTCGTGTATTTTCTGCATTATGCAATGATATGGGCAGCGACCATGTAACGCTTTTACAACATACAGAAGTGCGCTGGTTATCAAGGGGCAAAGTATTGACACTTTTTTAAATTGAGAGATGAACTTAAAGTTCTTTACTGACCATAATTTTCACTTGTCTGACCGGTTGCATGATGACAAGTTTCTCACACAACTGGCCTATCTGGGTGATGTTCTTTCTCACCTGTATGATCTGAATCTAGGATTACAGGGACTCTCCGATACTATATTCAATGTGCGGGACAAAATTGAGGCTATGATTAAGAAGTTGGTGCTCTTCTCTGTCTGCATTAACATGGACAACACACAGGTCTTTCCATCATTGAATGATTGTTTGTGTGCAAATAAACTCAAGCGTATGGACAATGTCAAATGTGACATAGCGAAGCACCTGAGTGAGTTGGGTACGCAATTACGCAGGTACTTTCACAAAACGGATGACACAAACAACTGGATTCGTTATCCCTTTCATGCCCTGCCTCCAGTCCACTTACCGATATCTGAGCAAGGGAGCCTCATTGAACCATGCAGCCGATGTAAGTTTTGATTTCTAAGACATCCTAAGGTTTGTATCATTCACAACTAATGTTGCCAAATAACTCTAAATCTAGTGTATAGGACCCGTTTCAAATTATCACTCTTACACTGAACATAGCCACTTCACTTGCGTACTCTCGTTCTGGAATTGGAAAAATATCCTTTCTATTTTATTCACCTAAGTACAATTATATTCTTCTCACGATAAAATTATAGAATATAAAATAAATGGCAGGGGACTTATAAGCATATCTTGTCTGCTAAATGAAAAGGCCTACGGTTCGGCGCATTGCCAGATAACACAGTTGGCCAACTCATTCTGTTCTTCTCAAATACTTTTCCTTCATATAATAATGTTTCTTATGACATGGCTAAAATAAATAATGGATTTATTTTGATGGCGTAAATTACATTGATTTATTATACTTTCTTTAAAAATGAGATGTTCCAAAAGTGCGGATGCCTGGAGATAAACGCGTTTATGTTCATTAATGGTCAATTACCGTGAGACCGGCAGTCTTTTGCATGACAATAACCGGCTGACAAAATTTCATGACCACCACAGCCCTAGTGGTAGCTGCATCATGTTATGGGCATGCTTTTCATCGGCAAGGACTAGGGAGTTTTTTTTAGGATAAAAATAAAGAGAATAGAGCTAAGCACAGGCAAAATCCTAGAGGAAAACCTGGGATCAGTCTGCTTTCCAACTGACATTAGGGAGACAAATTCACCATTCAGCAGGACAAGAACTTAAAACTTAAGGACAAATACACAGTGGAGTTGCTTGCCAAGACGACATTGAATGTTCCTGAGTGGCCTAGTTCCTGAGTGGCCTAGTTCCTGGCTTGAAAATATATGGCAAGACTTGAAAACAGCTGTATAGCAATGATCAACAACCACTTTGACAGAGCTTGAAGAATTTCTTACAGAATAAATGTGCAATTATTGTACTATCCAGTTGTGCAAATCTCTTAGAGATTTACCCAGAAAGACTCAGCTGTAATCGCTGCTAAAGTTGATTCTAACATGTATTGACTCAGGGGTGTGAATACTTGTGTATTTCATTTTCAATAGAAACATGTTGGGGTATTGTGTGTAGATGGTTGAGAAATCTATTTAATCCATTTTGAATTCAGGCTGTAACAACAAAATGTGGAATAAGTCAATGGGTACGAATACTTTCTGAAGGCACTGTAGCTTAAAGGGAAAAAAACAAAAAACAACATACGAATAATCTCCAGCACCACCCTAACATCAACATGTGTGAAAATGGCACATTTCTATGTTTTGTAGTAAAAAAGAGAGAACGATCAAGTGTTTCCAATGACATCATTAACCAATCCGTAGGCAATGCCTACTCATAATTGATCAAAATCACACCGATGAAGTCATTGGAAACACTTATCTTCCTCTATCGTTTAACAATAAAACATAGAAACGCACCATTTTCACTTATGTTGAGGTGGTGCTGGAGATGATTAATACAAAGTTTAACCATTTTGAAGTCTCCCTTTAAAGCTGGAATCCATAGCAGTGAAACTGCCACGTCCGTTATCGATATTAGAACAACAAAGACGTTAGAACCTCATTGCAGGCGTGATAGAACAGCTGAATATGTAATGATTTTTGGGGGGACTGCGGTGCGTGACGTTCCCCAGCAAAAAAACAAAAACAGAAGCAGGATAGACAGTAGAACTGCTAACCCTACTGCGGATTCCATCTTTAAAGTACTTTGTGACAACTGTTGACATAAAAAAAAATGGCTTCATAAATAACGTTCGATTGATTGAACTCACAAGCAGGAGTCAGGGTCCAGGGAGCTCATCTTGGGGTACCAGCAGTAGTCATAGATGGTGTCCCCCTCTGCCATCTTCAGCACTGGACTCTGCAGGGGAGGGAAGGAGAGACACGAGATAAATACTGTGTTGATCTCCAAGGGAAACCTAGCCGTTTGTGTCAGTTACCCTGTGGTGTATTCATTATGCAATAAGTTTTGCAACAGAAAACAAGCGTTTCTATTGGACAAATTCAAGGTTGATCCCTCTCTGTTTTGTTGGCTTTTTAGTGAATTAAATCTCTAGAGCCTCACCATCTCAGTGAGCAGGTCCCAGTTGTAGCTGTAGATCTCTGGGGGAAGGTTGTAGACACGCAGCACGTTGTCTGCACTGTTGGTCAGGATGCACAAGCCATCCGGGGCCCTGGAGAATTAACAGTTACTTCTTCAGATAGCCTGTAAAGCTAAATGGAGCCTAAAGCCACGTAATCAACCAAGGAACAATATTTTAAGAGGGAGTTACCATTTGCAGCCCTTGAGGTAGTTCTCAGGGAGGCTGGAGTACTCAGCCCAGGAACCAGTCAGCATCTGGGGGTTCTGGCTGAAATCGAGACCCAGGCTGCAGATAGGAGAGGGGGGATAAGAGTAGGCCGCAGTACATGAGAAATACATAGATGAGGACAAACAAAACAGTGGATGGATAATTTAAAGGTTTGGACACCCAAATATCACAGCTGAAATGTCTCTTCAAACCTCGAATCTCTGTGTGCATAATTTTTTAGGTTCTAAATGATTTACCTAGAATAATCCTAAAATTCTTCACATACTTTTGTCCTTCGCTGGTGCTTTCAGCTGAGCTTTCCTGTTCCCCCTCTTCCACCTTCTCCCGTTCCCCCTCTTCCACATTCTCCTCTCCTCCCTCTCTCGTGCCATGAGCCTCACAAGGACCTCCATTCTCATGGCATTCTACTTCTTTGGCTCCCGCATCTTCTTCTCCTCCTTCCATCACACTTGGCTGGTTGTCCTCTGTAACAGATATGGATAAACATTATGAGTTAAATATTATTATTCCATTAAGTCAAGAGGCTATGTTCCCCATCTTCTGTCTTTAAAAAAACGTTGTTTTTTTTACAAGGAATGTGAATCAAACATATGATAAGCATTGACTTAGAATATTTAGAGAGATGCACACCAGTGAAGGAAGCTTTTCCTCAAATACAACAACTGGTAACAACTTTACCTCCATTATGGGTCAGTACAGCCAAGTCTTCCTGCCTCAATCCTGCCTGTTCTATGGGTCCTCCATGTGTATCTCCACTGAGCCTAGGCTGCTTAGCCGCTGGAGGGGCCTCTTCTTCTTTATTCTCCCCCAGTTCCAAGCACTCACCCTGGGATAGAGGTGGAGCTGATTGAGGAGGATCACTTTCCGCCTCTGCCTCCTGCCCAACTCCTGCCACATCCCCACTTTCACCCCCCTCTACTGGACCAGACATCACTCGATCACTATTTCGTCCTATCCTTCAGTGCTTCCTCTCAAATCTTCTTTCCCCGGTGTCACAGTACTGAGTTGTATATCCTGCCTCCCTGGTGGTCTGCCTGTGTCAGACGTTAGTGTGGTAGGTGCTACTAGGGTGCTTCTTCCTGCACTGTGGATGTCTCAGTCTGGTTGTGGTCATCACAGCACCCACGGCACGGGACACTGGAGGGCTAGAGGGGTTGGCAAGGAGAAATTGAATGCAAACACACTACATCATGGGTACACGTCAAATAAAACCCATCTAGGTAGCTAACAAACATATCACCAATAATTCAGCACTACATCATATCGACAAAATTACGCCATCAGTGTTGTTAGAATGATATTCAATGCGAGGGTTGGTTAAATGACGGATAGTTTAGCAATTAGCTAACTAGCTACTACAAAACATGAGTTACAGATGGACAACTAGCGATGCTAACTAATGTTAGCTAGCTACCTCTTTGGTCGGCCTTACGGTTTTTCTATTAGGTTTCACAGCCTCTTCGGCAAAGGCGAAACTCTTCTTTACTGAAATTGAGTATTCGAACGAGAACAACGTAGCAGCACACTGGACTTGGATAGCAGCAGTCACGAAGTCATGCTGCGAATTCGTAAACACAAGACACCGCCATGTTACGTTCACCAGAACTATCGCGAGACTTCAAGCTAAACATAGCCCTTCCTCGGAAGTAGGGGGCGACTCTTTTTTAACGATTTTGCATTCCTTGTGTGGACTAAAGAAAGACGCACTGACTCAACCAAAGATCATTTACATAGGGCATAGGCTACCCGACCTGATCCACTGGAAAAATGTCTAAACTACAGTTGTTGCGTTTATTTCTAAATGAGCGTTTAACGGAGTCTGCTGCTGTGGAGATTTTCGAAGCAGTTGAGAAAGCGGTAGCGGAGTACCAGGAGGAGAACGATCGGCTACGGAGGCTGCTGCGGTTCACACCAGAGATACAACTATGTAGAATAGGTTCGTATGTATTTTTTTGTTTTGTAAACACCCATTTGTATTTTAGCGATCCTGGTTTATAAGCACGGATATCGATTCTGCCAATGGAGCATGCTTTTGAGGCACTGCCGATATCCGCGGGGTTAAGGGCCAGATAGATAATGAAAACCCTTCTATATATGATGCTTAGATTGAACGCGCTGTGCATTTCGTTTTAGGCTATCAAACAACATCCACAACGACCATGTTTTCCACTTCGTTTCAACCTGTTGTGAAACAGTTTTTCAATTTGAATAATCACAGTGAGGTGAGTTTTAAAATCACGATACTGTTTTGAGGACAAGTGTTGGATGTGATTTTCTATTGCATTTGCATTGATGCAACATGCAGGGGGCACCTTTTTGGTTTTAGAAGTGTTAGGGACATAATTTGGCGGGGGCTCTGAGGGTAATCCCACTTTGTGGAGTATCTAAACGCTAATTTCCTGAATTTCGACACAATCTAATATGACCCATGACCCTTCTAGCCGTCTCTATTTAGAACAACAAAAAGTAAGCAAGAATGACAACAGTCATCAAGCTATGTAAGATACCGGTATTAAATATGTTTAAGGGAGAATCTGTAGATATACTAAGATGGAGAAAAAAAACACTGCCAGAATTAAGCCATTCAACACAAGACCATAACATATGTCCCCTTTTGTGTTTTACATCTCCAGCAGAGGAATGACATTTCTGAGTGCATGATGTTCAGTTTCACTGGCATATAGAAGAGCCAGCAGCATACCACCTTGCTTCTGAAGCTAAGCAGGGTTGGTCCTGGTCAGTCCCTGGATGGGAGACCAGATGCTGGTGTGGTGTTGGAGGGCCAGTAGGAGGCACTCTATCCTCTGGTCAAAAATAAAATATCCATATACCCAAAGTGATTGGGGACACTGTCCTGTGTAGGGTGCTGTCTTTTGGATGGGACATTAAACATGACTCTCTGAGAGCATTGAAGATCCCATGGCACTTGTCGTAAGAGTAGGGGTGTTAACCCCAGTATCCTGTCTAAATTCCCAATCTGTCCCTTAAACCATCATGGTCACCTAATAATTCCCACCTTACAATTGGCTCATTCATCCCCCTCCTCTCCCCTGTAACTATTCCCCAGGTCGTTGCTGTAAATGAGAACGTGTTCTCAGTCAACTTACCTGGTAAAATAACAGAACAATAAAATAAATATAGTATGTTTTATGGATGGTCTTACACTGCAGTTATTTATGTTTGAGATTATATGAACATGACTGGGCATTCTAACATCTCTATCCATTCATCATCAATAGTGTTTCCCAGGTCTTCCTCACATTTTTGTTTTACATGTTTCAGTGTCATCGGCGAGAGCCATTATCAACCCTTGATACAGTTTGGAAATCAACTTTAGATATTTGTCAGACTGCCTTAAAATAGTTCCAATCTTTTGAAGCTTCTTGCTTGTCCAGTGTTTGCCGCACTGAGAGAATAAAGTGTTGTATCTGCAAGAGTTCACCTCTGTGCCGTCACAGACTGGTCTTCCCTGGCTGCCTGACCCTGATGAGACCCCTGTCACCATCTGCTCCTTCTCCGATGAGGCTTGACAAAGAATTACCTTGGTGTACATTTATACATTGAATCTATTCTTGAACAATATAACGGTTCAATAATTGAAATGATCATTATTCCCAGATCCCAGACTGTTGCCTACCCATCAACTCAAGATGGGACATTGTATCCATTTACTGATTGTTATAATGCAAAATTCAGTTGAGCTCCGTAGACTGGTCTTCCTTGGCTGTCTGACTGCTGGGACACCTGTCACCATCTGATTCTGCTAAGACATGATGAGCATAGTGTTGTGTACTGACTGTGCACCATGACATTGAAGCCTGTAGAGCTGTTTATAATGTGTCGGTGAGAAAAGTAGGAAATTAGCTAGGGAAACTTGACAGATCAACGTTACGTTGCTATACTGACTAATAAAAACTCACATTACGTTGAAGAAACGTCAGAATATATCGGCTTTCAATCGTTTGGCCTCTGGTTAAATCGTTTGAGTCATGTCTAGTGATTTGAGGCAAAAATAATAGCTAAAGTTGGTAAGCTAGCTAACGTTTGGCTAGCTCTAGCTAATGGTACATCATAAAATTTACTTCTGTTGAAATGGGACAAAAAAAGGCTACAAAACATTTCCATACTCACAACAGCTGTTAGATACTGCTACCTGACAGATAGCTAGAGGCTAGCTAGAGCCGAATTGGCTGCTAGTAATGTTAGTTCATTCACTTCAGTCGAGAGGGGATGAAACACTGGCTAACGTAACATGTCAGTTACACTACTACCTCAGCACTGGGAATAAATATATCTTTTTTCTGTCAAACAGCAGTTACCTTGCCAGCTAGATCAGTCAACTAAAGAGTAGCCCGTTTCTGCTCTGTTTGCTTTTACAACTCAGGAAAAAAAAGCACCACACAGACAGCAGCTGCCCCTGATCATCTCTCCCGTGCTAGTCCTATACGCCAGCCTTTCAGAAGCTTTGCCTTCACACAGCCTGTCCGCATGCTCTGTGGTGTCCCATACGGTCCTAAATCCAGCTGTCTGAAACAGCCTACCCAACCGCTCTGAGGCATCCCGGTGCTGTGCTTTTTTTATTATCAGAGTGAGATTATAAAACTGGGGGGGACAAAAATGCAATTTTAGAATGTGGGGGAGTCGTCATGTTCCCAGTGAACGTTGCGCCCCTGCATTGATGTCAGAGCGGTTAGAGGGACAATAGAACCCTGAGTAATAGGCTATTAGTGACCTGATGGTTGTTAGCAAGTTGGGTACTACCAACACATGTCCAGAGTTGCTGCAACCTGGTCTCAGAGCATTTTGTATTATTCTGTATGTAAATCCGAGACACTCCATTTAGTATGATATGTTACAAATTACAATTCGTATGCTATGTTAGGAATTTGCAAAATGTACAAAATGTTATGAATTTGAAATAAAAGGTGGCTAATAATGTTAGCTAGCTGGCTAACGTTAGCTAGGCTAGGGGTTAGGGTCAGGGGTTAGGGTCAGGAGTGAGGTTAAAGGGTTAAGGTTAGCTAAAAGGGTTAGGTAACATGCAAAGTAGCTAAAAAGTAGTAAGTAGTTGAAAAGCTGCTTTTTAGGTAAAATGCTAAAGTCCTCCGTGATGAGATTTGAACTCGCAACCATTTTCTTGCTATAAGTTCGCGTAACCATCTGTCTTATGTAACAATACCAAACAAAACATATCATACTAATTTTAGTTTCTGGATTTACATTTACTGTGTTATGTCTAGTTTATGAGACCAGGCTGCCAGAGTGTATAAAAGGAGATTGTCACTCAATGGTCATGTGGGCATTTTACTAGGATCATGACTGCTGGTGTGGTGGTAATAAGGTCACCGCAACAGCCTTACTAGATATCCCTGAGGGGTATCATACGAAGCAAGCTAGATCTACTCAGGGTTTTCTAAAGCTAACCAGCTTCAGTTAGCTTCACATTCCAGCTCGGGCTTCATCCGCAGGACACAGGCCCAGGGGTCCATTCAGAAAGTATTCAGACCCCTTTCCTTTTTCCACATTTTGTTACGTTACAGCTTTATTCTAAAATGGATTAAATAAATGTTTTCCCTCAATCTACACACACTACCTCAATACAAAAAAATATA
This sequence comes from Oncorhynchus kisutch, assembly GCF_002021735.2. Classification (NCBI taxonomy): domain Eukaryota; kingdom Metazoa; phylum Chordata; class Actinopteri; order Salmoniformes; family Salmonidae; genus Oncorhynchus; species Oncorhynchus kisutch. Next base: position 26,017,423 of record NC_034182.2, read on the forward strand.
TATACCTTATTTACGTAAATATTCAGGCCCTTTGCTTTGAGACTTGAAATTGAGCTCAGGTGCATCGTGTTTCCATTGATCACCCTTGAGTTGTTTCTAAAACTGTGGTCATTTAAATTGATTGGAAATGATTTGGAAAGACCTGTCTATATAAGGTCCCACAGTTGACAGTACATGTCAGAGCAAAAACCAAGGAATTGTCCATAGAGCTCCGAGACAGGATTTTGTCAAGGCACAGATCTGGGGAAGGGTACTAAAACATGTCTGCAGCATTGAAGGTCCCCAAGAACACAGTGGCCTCCACCATTCTTAAATGGAAGAAGTTTGGAACCACCAAGACTCTTCCTAGAGCTGGCCGCCCAGCCAAACTGAGCAATCGGGGGAGAAGGGCCTTGGTTCAGGGAGGTGACCAAGAACCCAATGGTCACTCTGACAGAGCTCCAGAGATCCTCTGTGGAGATGGGAGAACCTAACAGAAGGACAACCATCTCTGCAGCACTCCACCAATCAGGCCTTTATGGTAGAGTGGCCAGACGAAGCCACTCCTCAGTAAAAGGCACATGACAGCCCGCTTGGAGTTTGCCAAAAGGCACCTAAAGACTCTCAGACCATGAGAAACGAGATTCTGTTTGGATTTATTTATTTATAGGGGACAATGCACATTAATCAACATCAATGTTACAATATCCACGTAAATGTGCCAGGTTTAGTCAAAAGCTCATTTCCACTGCGAATGTATAGCCTACAAAATGAATTGAAACTTATAAACAATTTATATATGTGATTAAATAAGTGTCTGTATCACAACACGCATTTTGAAATGGCATTGTGCATATCCAAAGACTGCTTCTCCTCTCCTTCCCTCCAGACTCCCTGCAGTTCTCTCTTGCTGTCTCTGAAGAGAAGGTTCCCCCTGAGCAGCAGCACTGTGAGCAGGAGTGGAGCTCCGGTCTGGGGCAGGAGGACCCAGAGCCCACACAGATCAAAGACGAACAGGAGGAACTCCGGATCAGTCAAGAGGAAGAGCGGTTTCAAGGTTTGGAGGCTGACATCACAGAGTTCAAATTCCCTCCTACCTGTGTGAAAAATGAATGTGATCAGGAGGACCCACTTCAGTCCATGACTGAACAGACTGTGGAGAACAGAGAGAGTGACTCCAAACCAGTTGATCTCAAACCTTTTGGGACTGTGACCCACCTAAAGGGTCGCGACATTCCCTTTGACCCTCCAGATAGTCAAAACAATGCCTCCAGTCACAGCTCTGCTACAAGCAGTGACCAAGTAGGACTTAACAGCAGCCCACCATTGGATCTAATTGTGCACAAACTGGCTCACACGGGGGAGAAACTATTTAGCTGTGGTGACTGTGGGAAAAGCTTCAGTCAAAAGGAACACCTAGGGAACCATGTACGCATTCACACAGGAGAGAAACCGTTTAGCTGTGGTGACTGCGGGAAAAGCTTCACTGTCAAGGGGAACCTAACTGTGCACAAACTGGCTCACACTGGAAAGAAACCATTTAGTTGTGGTGACTGCGGGAAAAGCTTCTATCAGAGCCAGGAACTAACTGCGCATATACGGACTCACACTGGGGAGAAACCGTTTAGCTGTGGTGACTGTGGGAAAAGGTTTTATCACAAGATTACTCTAAACCGACACATTCAGACTCACTCAGGAGAGAAACCGTTTATCTGTGGTGACTGTGGGAAAAGGTTTTATCACAAGATTACTCTAAACAGACACATTCAGACTCACACAGGAGAGAAACCGTTTATCTGTGGCGACTGTGGGAAAAGCTTCAGTCAGAAGGAACACCTAGGGAACCATACACTGACTCACACAGGAGAGAAACCGTTTAGCTGTGGAGACTGTGGGAAAAGCTTCAGGCAGAAGGGGACCTTAAATACGCATAAACTGACTCACACGGGAGTGAAATCATTTAGCTGTGGAGACTGTGGGAAGAGCTTCATTCTGAAGGGGTCCCTAAAGATGCATATACAGACTCACACAGGTGTGAAACCATTTATATGTGGAGACTGCGGGAAAGGCTTCTATCTGAAGGGAGACCTAGGTAAGCATATACTGACTCACACAGGTGAGAAACCATTTAGCTGTGGAGACTGCGGGAAAAGCTTCAGGCAGAAGTCGGCCCTAAAGACGCACACACTGACTCACACTGGAGAGAAGCCATTTCACTGTGGAGACTGTGGGAAAAGATTCAGTCAGAATGGGGCCCTAAAGAAGCATTTATTGACTCACACAGGAGTGAAATCATTGTAGCTGTGGTGACTGTGGAAAAAGCTATCAGAAAAGACGCCTAACTGAACATATCCAGACTCACCCAGGAGTTAAACAACATGACTGCTCAGTCTGTGATAGAACATTCGTTACGGCTCATCTGCTGAAGCATGTTAATAATGTCCTCAAAGAAAGAAACCGGGAGGACAAACATACAGTGGGGCAAAAAAGTATTTAGTCAGCCACCAATTGTGCAAGTTCTCCCACTTAAAAAGATGAGAGAGGCCTGTAATTTTCATTATAGGTACACTTCAACTATGACAGACAAAATTAGAAAAAAAATCACATTGTAGGATTTTTTATGAATTTATTTGCAAATTATGGTGGAAAATATGTATTTGGTCAATAACAAAAGTTTATCTCAATTCTTTGTTATGTACCCATTGTTGGCAATGACAGAGGTCAAACGTTTTCTGTAAGTCTTCACAAGGTTTTCACACACTGTTGCTGGTATTTTGACCCATTCCTCCATGCAGATCTCCTCTAGAGGTCTGCATGGAGGAATGGGTCAAAAAATGGCAGAGGTCATAGCTCCTTGGGAGAGTCTCCATTGGAAAAAGTCTGTCCTCGACTCCTGTCCTCCTCTCCGTGAACCGGAAACTGATAAGTGGTCGAGGAGAGTGGTCATTTGTTAGTAGCCGGACGGAGAAGTGTCATCCAAAACCCATTAGATGAGAAAGCCAGAGGTCCCGCTCCAATTACCTTCTCCTCCAATGGGTTTTGAGAAGGAGACAAGGAGTACGCCATTTGAGATCTTCCAATAAGTACCCTTTCAGCAGCTAGTGCGGAATTCTTTCAGAATATGCCACACCCCCTTTGAATTGGCTGTTTTCTCAAAGGAGAAAAACATGCACCGGTTTTAAAACGATACACTACTTATCCTTTTATCCATAAAATGTCTTGCACATCCAGCAAAATTTTGTTTTGATCACTTTACACATTTAATTTGGGATTCTACCCCTGTAGCGCGAGTGGAGAAGGTTAGTCCTCATTTCATATGAGCGCATTTCTGTGAATCCCAAACCAGCCCCTTGCCGCTACCTACTCGTACGGAGGGCCCTCCGTTGTCACGTGTTGCTGACGAAACTCCCGAGGATGACTTCCATCGAGTGGCAAGGGGATCAATAAACCCATCGACTTCGGGACACACTAGTGACTTGAATGATGCGATTCATGTTCCATATTTGAATAATAAAATGTACTAGAAATACTCTTAACAGTTAAACGTATCATTTGGGAGGTATTTCATATGTTTTGAGTCAAGCAATGAAATCCAACACAAACAAACACACATTTCCTATAATTAGGCAAACTCCAAACATATCTTAGTGCGTGTTGGGGATAGCACTTCACTCTGGAGCCTGCTTGGTTCGAAATGGCAATCAGAGGCTCTAATTAACTGCTACATCCAGGGCAAAATTGTTTAACCTCTTGATGGTGGAGAGAAATGTACATTTTAGTACATGTTAATTAATAATTTCCTGCAATTCTAAAAATAAAAAATAAATCCATGGGGTGTAGATAAAATATTGCCGCTTTTAAAGCAAGTTTTCTGTAGGTCTACATTTTTCCATGGAGATTTTGTGTTGCAATTTTATACAATTCTACATATTTTGCCATGGGCAGAGATACATTTTTGCATTTTTTAAAGCTTATTTCCAGCAATTCTGCCATGGCTTATACCATGTAATTATATCTGAGTGACCTAACAAAATCCATGGGGGCCTGCTGGAGGTCATGGCCCCCGGGCACTGCATGTCCGGTCGGTATTCGACCATGATTACTATAAGTTTACATAACTGGCTAGACTAACTTACCAATAAAAGTTTTTTTTTGGGCTGACAATTGAGTGACTGTCAGTAACTGACAGAACAAGAGAACTGCTGATGCACAACCAAATTGCAAAACTTACACCTTGTGTATTCTACCATTCTAACTCAACAGTAAGTTAAGACCCTAAGTGACCTTGGATCGATCTAGATGATAATTGTCAGTTCCTCAGCTTTGGGACACTTGTGCAAATGGAGGGCCAAGGAGAAGGGGGTGATTTGAGATTCAGCTCGTTTCCTCCACTCCTTTTGACATTTTTCAAAGTGGAGAGGCGGCGAGCAAAACTAATTGAGATTCTCCCCTTGAGGCAAACTTGTTTCTTGTGTTCTACAGAAGGTGCATGCTTAAGGGTGCGTTTGAACGGTTTTGTGGTGACCACATAGAGAAAGCATTCCCATTATGGCATCTGACCGCATTGAGGCAATCTCCATTTTGAAGTCGTGAATTTTCTCCACAATTTGCTGATCCCTCCTGATGACCCGGTTGGACATGATTCCAACAGTTTCATCAAGAGGGATCAGCCAGTAAAGTCAGAAGTTCCACCAAGTTGACTACATTAAAATGGTGGAACCCCTTAATGGCGCTGCCCATGCTAAAACTGCCTTTTGGCCACTCATTCTCTGAGTGACCGTTGTGAGTCACTGCCTTTTGGCCACTCATTCTCTGAGTGACCGTTGTGAGTCACTGCCTTTTGGCCACTCATTCTCTGAGTGACCGTTGTGAGTCACTGCCTTTTGGCCACTCTTTCTCTGAGGGACCGTTGTGAGTCACTGCCTTTTGGCCACTCATTCACTGAGTGACCGTTGTGAGTCACTGCCTTTTGGCCACTCATTCTCTGAGGGACCGTTGTGAGTCACTGCCTTTTCAAGGTGTGTTGCCTAATGTGGATAAAAATAGTCCGACCATCATATTGATGCTTACAAATAATGCTTATGCATGTTCCATTTCATATGTTTGTCTGAGCAAAAGGAATGACACAATTTATGGTAAGAATAGGGAAAAACAGAAATAACATTCATAGTCATACCCATCAAATGCATTTTATTTAATCACTTTTGGTTCTCTTCAAACAAAAAACAAACTATTTACAATTCTTTAGGTATGTTCATTTTTCTGAATGCATTTATGTTACTAAACTCATTCAAAAAGTTTAAGTGATGGAATTGAGCTGACTGGGTGAAACAAGGGAAAATATCATTTGATAAATTGGTAAATTAATCATCTCCCCCAGGGGCATCACAATGCCAAAACATCAATCACTTTTGAACTTCAAGGATTTAACAGAAAATCTGAAATGTCAACAGCTGGAGACTTGACAGACTAACATATGATAACCACCAGTCATTCAACAACAGACTAGAATAATTGGTGGCTACATTTGAAACACAGCTCCCTGCAAACCAGCATGCCACTGGCATCCTTATCTGACCGATGGAATTCAAATAATGACAATACCCTGCTCTCTCTGTCTTCACAAAGTACTTCAGTGACATTTTAGATATTCCCCAATCTGCACTAACCAATACCTCAACTGATCCAAACGGACTGAATAGAGTGTATTCAAAACCAACCCAGCTAAAACTTAACTTTCTGAGAACCATATGTTTATTAGTTTCGTGGGAGTCTGGTCGTGTTGATTTTGCATATGACCTTCCCACAACTTTCTGGGAATGTTGCAGGATAGTTGCTTGGCTTTGGAACATTCTCAGCACTTTGTCAAATGTCATTACTTTTAACAGAATGTTTCCTAAAAGTTCAAACATGGTTACATTTAAGTTAAGTTTTGGTAATGTTTTAAGAACATTCTCCAACTGGTTTGACATTGGGAATGTTCTCATAGTTCAGAGAACGTTAAAGAACGTAATTCTGTGGGAATTTCAGTACTTCAGCATAACGTTTCCTCATGGTTCTATTTAAAGTTAAGTTCTCATTGTTTAAAACGTCCTATAAAAACTTTAAATGTTCAGAGAACGTTATTGCAAAACATACATTCTGTTCTCAGCATCACAAAACACTCTTGTTATGTTTTTATGTTTGCATCGATTTCCATGTGTCTGATCTGTGCTTGGAGTTTAAACAGTTAACCCCAAATAAGCTAGCGGTGTTCTTGAAACGTTCAGTTTCTTATTGAAACTTTCAGTGAAAGTTAAGGAAGTTATTTAAAAAAAAAAAATCCAAGTACCTAGAATTTCCGTTCTCAGTCTTTAATAAAACCTCAGAGGGGAACTTCAAAGGAACCAGAGTAAAACGTTGTAAGAACCTCCCTGCAACCTAAAAATAAACATTCCCAGAACAGGCAAAGTTTTCACTGCTGTTCTCAGAACGTACATTTTTCTTCTTCTGTTTTACCAGTTAGGAAAGGAATGGCTTCTTCCCACAACCAATGGGAAACAAAAAAACACAACATTCCCACAACTTCCAAGGAACCAAATGTGCTAGCTGGGTAGAAAGCCAAAGCTAACATATATGGAAAAACCTGAACCACAGTCATATCCTACAACGGAAGTTAATACTTGTTTGTCGGACCAACCAGAACTGATTCTAAATAGGAAAACACTTTCAAAAGAATTAATCCATTCAACCTAACTAACAGGGGAAGTCTTGGGTTTCTCCATACGAAAAACAAACTAACAAGTTTCAGAACTGTTCCAAGCACCTTCAGTAGGAGACAAACCCATTATCAACTGTATAATGGAATACATATAGCAACAAGTATCAGCCACTCAATCTGTTGAGTAAACCTTGACTCGTATACAGCCATTCAATACCATTAGCTACGGTAGACGCTTCTAATATACAGGGACATAAGTCATTACAAATGGTCAGTAGTCAAATGTTTAGGGACAATTCAGGCTACTCCGAGAACGCCAATAATAAATATATCCTCCATTTTAAAGCACCAAGATAAAACAGTTGAACATCTTTCAAATCAAGTCTCATAATGTGAATCATTGTGTCAAAATCCTTTCCGTCAAAACATTACTAGTGATGGGGTAAATAGTCATATGTAGTGGGGCTGTGTGTGTGTGTGTGTGTGTGTGTGTGTGAGAGAGAGGACAGATTTTAAAAGTCCAATGCAGACATCTCAATATCAAATCATTTCTGGGAAACAGTTTAATTACCTTACTGTGATTTCATTTATTTCAAATGGTCAAAAAGAAACAAAAACAGCTTCTTAGCAAAGATCAATTTATCAAGCAAGAATTTAGCAAGGACTGTCTGGGAGTGGTCTGAGTGGGGAGGGAAACTAAACTAGCTGTTATTGGCAGAGAGGTTTGGAACGCTTTTTCTTATTGGTCTATGTCACCATGCAGGCAAAAACTCCATCCCACCAAAATAGGCAGTCTTTTCAAATAGCTCTTAAACTAAAAGAGCATTAACATTTTCACAGTTTTACAGTATTATTCAAACCTCAGTGTGGAAATATACTCTATATAAAGTCGTTTTTTTTGGGGTGCACTGGGCCTTTAACATACCCTTCCAAGTCAGCTCAGCTCCACACTATACTCCAGACTTCTCATTCCTCACCCTACACCAACTACATGTATAGGCATTTAAAACTGGATATCTGAAAAGAAACACTCTTGCTTTCAAAAAAGGCAAACCACCATCATCATTGTCGTAAGGGGTTTTCTACAGTTCTACTTTCATGCTAACGTGCGATAGATGCTGGACAGAAATAACGTAACATACAACAGTATTGTTAGCCAATAAGACAGTCCTGTCCAAGTAAGTAGAACAGACCTCCCCTTCAAATGCTATTGTCCTTATGTTCTCTTACTGTTTATTGAATATTTAGAGTTTGCCATACAAGGCAGATCTGTACAGTTAAGGCATGTTGAACAGAGAGAAAAGAAAAACAATTAGACGAAAACAAAATACTTTCACGTTATTTACATTGGAGTTTGAACTCAAGTGTGTAGTATTGAGCCTTTCCGCTTGTGTGTGTGCATGAATGTGTCATGCAGTGTTTCCCAAACTCGGTCCTGGGGACCCCAAGGGGTGCACGTTTTTGTTTATGCCCTAGCACTACACAACTGATTCGAATAACCAGCGCTTGATGATTAGTTGATTATTTGAATCAGCTGTGTAGTGCACCCCTTGGGGCCTCCAGGACCGAGTTTGGGAAACACTGGTGTAATGACAGGCTCTATTAGTTGTGTGTGTGAATGTGGTTCTAGAAAAGAGCAAGTCTTTTTGAGAATGTGTGCTTGCAATTATTTTACCAGAATCCAGCTGCGTGTACTGTACACATGAGTAAAGCTCTACGTTTGTGTGTAGTCCACTGTTCAAGTTCCTCTGCTGCTGTGGTTTCTGCTTGGCACTTTTACCACCAGGGGGCAGAAAGAAGAGGAAAAGAAAGGTTTGAAGATACAGTACGCTCCATCTCCTTTCCAACAGAGGGCAGCTAGGAACAGTTAGAATCCTGTGGAAAGAGAGAAAGAAGATCTTCATTAGACAACACTGAAAACAGAACTGCGATAAGGACAACATAGTGAATCTACTGTATAATGTTGGTAGCTAAGGAAGAAAAAGTATAAACATTAAATAGTTAAGTGATAATGCCAGCGAAGCCGATGTTTGGAGGATATATTGGCACGGGTGTGCGTTGAGGGCCGGCAAACTGTGCTACCATATCCTCCAAACACCGGCTTCGAGGGCACTTGTATACAACAGGTTACCAACATATTCAAATACTGATCGACAAACAGTACCAATCAAAAGTTTGGACACCTACTCATTCTTTATTTTTACTATTTTCTACATTGTAGAATAATAAAAGACAAACTATGAAATACCACATATGGAAACATGTAATAACCAAAAGAAGTGTTCTTCAAAAGTAGCCACCCTTTGCCTTGACAGCTTTGCACACTCTTGGCATTAAACAACAGTCTTGAAGGAGTTCCCACATATGCTGAGCCCTTGTTGGCTTCTTTTCCTTCACTCTGCGGTCTAACTCATCCCAAACCATCTCAATTGGGTTAGGTCAGGTGATTGTGGAGGCCAGGTCATCTGATGCAGCACCATCACTCTCCTTCTTGGTCAACTAGTCCTGACACAACCTGAAGGTATGTTTTGGGTCATTGTCCTGTCGAAAAACAAATGATAGTCCCACTAAGCACAAACCAGATGGGATGGCGTATCGCTGCAGAATGCTGTGGTAGCCATGCTAGTTAAGTGTGCCTTGAAGTCTAAATAAATCACTGACATTGTCACCAGCAAAGCACCCCCACACCACCACCTCCATGCTTCACGGTGGAAACCACAAATGCAGAGATCATCCGTTCACCTACTCTGCATCTCACAAAGACACGGCGGTTGGAAGCAAAAATCTCAGATTTCCACTGGTCTAATGTCCATTGCTCGTGTTTCTTAGCCCAAGCAAGTCTCTTCTTATTGTTGGTGTCCTTTAGTAGTGGTTTCTTTGCATGACCATGAAGACCTGATTCACACAGTCTCCTCTGAACAGTTGATGTTGAGATGTGTCTGTTACTTGACATCTGGGAAGCATTTATTTGGACTGCAATTTCTGAGGCTGGTAACTTGAATGAACTTATCCTCTTCAGCAGAGGTAACTCTGGGTCTTCCATTCCTGTGGCAGTCCTCATGAGAGCCAGTTTCATCATAGCGCTTGATGGTTTTTGCAACTGCACTTAAAGAAACTTTCAAAGTTCTTTACATTTCCGGATTGATTGACCTTCATGTCTTAAAGTAATGATTGACTGTCATTTCTCTTTGCTTATTTGAGCTGTTCTTGCCATAATATGGACTTGGTCTTTTACCAAATAGGGCTATCTTCTGCATAACAACACAACTGATTGGCTCAAACGCATTAAGGAAAGAAATTCCACAAATGTACTTTTAAACAAGGCACACCTGTTATTTGAAATGCATTCCAGGTGACTACCTCATGAAGCTGGTTGAGAGAATGCCAAAGCTGTGATCAAGGCAAAGGGTGGCTATTTTGAAGAATCTCAAATATTAAATAGATTTGGATTTGTTTAACACTTTTTTGGTTACTACATGTTTCCATATGTGTTATTTCATAGTTTTGTTGTCTTCACTATTCTACTGTGTAGAAAATAGTCAAAAGGAGTAGGTGTCAACTTCTGACTGGTACTGTATGTTTATGAAAAACATTATTTTGATAAATGTATTCATACTAGTTCATCCTTCCACGAGATACAGTCCCGACACAGATCTAAGTTTGCTACCCAAGCTGGCTGGTCGTTCATTCCAGCTGTTAGGTTGCCAGAGACGCGACCCAGTCGTTTGTTCTAAATGTTCAATTGACATACTGGCTGGCAATGTTCTTATCCCTAGCTTGCTAGCTAGCCAACTACAGCTAATCTTTCAGGCACATCAAACAGTGCAGCCAGAAAACTAACTGCATTTAAATTTCTTTTACCTATTTTCCTTTGACATGTCTTTGTATATATCCAAATCATGTCAGCTGATTCATGATTGACTGACTGAGAAAAGCTGTCCGTCTCATCCTGACACATTCATTACTATGGGACAGCTGGAGATTGAATTTGAGGTTTATACAAATCTCTGCTGTTGAAAACCAAATGCTCGTCTAAAAGAAATGGGAGATAATGTCTAGATGATATATATAGTGGAGATCAAGTTTATAAATTGCCTGGCTGGGCTGATGAGACAGTGGATTGCGCAGTCAGATGGAAAAGAATAAATAGGCATTTTAACATCATAGATTTAGCCGGTGGTAACTTGTGGAATAGACACCGGCTGGAATGCGGTTTTAACCAAATCAGCATTCAGTATTAGACCCACCCGTTGTATAAATATAAATAGACCCTTACCTATATGTTGGTTCTCTTCTTGCAGTCACCTTGTAGTTGATCTCCAGGCAGTGGCTAGGTGGCAGAAGGCGGGGGGGCATCTGGGCAGAAGGTCTCCCCGTACATCCATCGTTTGTGTTGTGTCTCCCCTGCGTTCTCCATTGGTTGGCGATTGTTGTTCAAACACCCGGGGCTGGGCTCTGCAGCGGAGTCCATTTTGATGACAGACGATGATCACCAATCAGTCTTGGTAGTCCCTACAGTCCGCAGCTCCATCCACGTTAAGTCCTTTCTTTCGCCATTCCTGATGATAGACAGGGCCACTGGCAAAGTCAAGGGAACTTCCAGGTAGTTAATTTACCTCAGTATTTTCAAAAAAAAATAAAACATGTTTCCTTGAGGAACATTCACTCTGTTCCTCAATCTGTCTTGAATTTCTTTCATCTGTTTGTTTTTATATCAAGCCTTGTGGTTTTGTCCAAGTGATTTTCTAAAAAAAGGTAATACAAAAATATGGTTATGTACAGGAGGAGGAAGGTGTGTTCCTAAGTCTTTCGTTTCGGTTTGAATCTCGTTTTCAGTGAGGCGGTACTAACTAAAAATTCAAAAAGTTACATTTTCCAACCCTCCCTTTGTACTATAATATTTCTGTGCTCCCGTCCCAAATGTAATGGAACCTCACAGTTAGAAAGTGCATAGTGAGTGTCAGGGCAGGGTGTGAGTGTCGAGGGGTGTCCCCCAGGGATCAGTACTGGTACCCTTTCATTTCCCCTCATTGCAGGGTTAATACACTCCCACTGCACACCCTGAGCCCCCTTAAAAAAGTATAATGATAAAAAGTAAGATATGCTGCTGACACAGTCCAATCAAATGCAATGGTAGATTTGAGGTCAACATCATGTATGTACAGTTTTACAAAATCTTCAAATTTCCTTTATTCTCATCCACCCCTCAGATTTGTCCATCTGTCTCTTTGTGGATAAAAAATAAAACTCCACAATTTCACTCCAGGGCATTTTTTCTCTCCTATTAAAGCGATTATATTGTTGTTTCCTTTATTCGTGGTCGAAGTACCAAAAAAACACCTCTGCTGTGCCCTGCTTTTTGTTTAAGCTTTATACTTCTTTTAGTACTTGTCTAGTTAAGATAGGCAGTTCAACAACAAAAAAGTAACTAAATGAAACCGGAAGACACACTAATAATGAAATCCCCCCAAAAACTAACTTTGTTGTTGAATTCTTTCTCCTGCGCTCCTTGAGGATCAGTCCATTCCAAAGAGCCATGCCCACTAAAGGGTCAAAGGGCAAGGATCTTGTCCGTCACATTGTGGTGTCCCTCCTCCTCCCGCCAAAAACAATGTACGCCAATGAACGTCCATATTGCAGAAGCACACGCGCAAAACCCCACCCCTACACAAAAAAACTGCACCCACAGAAATCTGTGTTTTGTAAACAACCAAAAATCCAGTAAGGAATAGAAAATTGTCTATTTTATTTCTCATAGTAATATTGTTTTTGTAAGAACAGGATTGCAGAGGCAGTGGGATCAACTGTAGCCATCCCGAGTTCTTCCTCGGAGTAAAAAAGAAAAGGTGAAAGACCTCTTCAATCTGAGTTTTTGTTGTTGTTGTTGAAATTCTATCCGGTATCATCACATTTTGTCTTTTTTTTGGGAGGAGGGGAATACATTCAAAGTTTTCTTAAGAAATAACAAACCGCACTTCACATGGCGGTAATGAAACAAAAACAAATGAAGAAAAAAAAAAAGCAGCCCCAAGTGCTTATCATAATCTTAGTCCAAATCTTTTTTTTTTCTTCTTTGTATATATTCATATATAAATGTTCATTTATATTCAGAAAAAAGTCACCACCATCATTATCAATAGCAACAACAATAAGTAACACGAATATGCTAACATGTTGTGCACCGTCCTGTACACAGACAGTTTGATGCCAATCGTTTTGAGCAGAATCTGAAACTCAACACCTTTCACGCGCAAGTTAAAGAAAGCCGACAAGGCAACGTGATCACGTCCCAGGAAAACTAAACCGGACTAACCTTACAAAGAAGAAGAGTCATCTTCATCCCCAGGCTATACTAGAAATATTAGGATACATGACTGACATGCACATTGACTGTGCAGAGCGCTTAAGAGAATTTCATTAAGAACCTCATCTTTATTTTGGATGTAAGTGGAATGTTATACAAGGTTTAGACCCTTCTTTTTGCAATTTCACTTGGTTTTGAAAAATGTACCCCGGCAGGGATTGACTTCTCGAGCCTGGAGTTCCGGGGCATCCAAAAAACATGAAAAGGCTCCAAAAACATATTTTTACAAACAGAAACGCTCTGCCGTTTTTCATGTTTTGGGATGTCCTGGAACTCCAGAATGAGGCCCAGGAAGTCAATCGCTTCTGGGTAAGTTCCTCAAAACCAAATGAAATTGCAAAAAATTATGTCGTCTGGACCCTTTCTAATAACATGCCATTTACATGAAAAATAAAGATTAGGTCCCTAAAAATAGTTCAATTCTCCTTTAACTTAACATCACAGTACACTCAAAAGTAGTTCATGTCTCAATGGTCATTGAACATTCCCTCCCATTCACCCTTTCAGAGTTCTAAGGCAAAAATGTGCATGCATATACACACACACACACACACACACATAGATAAGTACCTGTAGGGATCACTTATTTCCTATGATTAGTAAAGACACAGGCGTACACACACACTAAAGATCCTTACCACTGTCTGTTTGAAACCTCACAGAGGCTCAGAGACCGTGGCTGAGAGAAGACTGCAGGGGAGGGGTATAGCCCATACTCCAAAATCACACAGGAAAAAACAAACAAGTGGTGGTCAACAACATAAAGCCATAATCCTCCTCTACAAATGTATGTGTTTCCACTACGTCTATCTGGGGATGACGAGCTGGTGAGAGGAAGGATGTGTTGTGGGATTGCCCTCTCACTCTCGGTCTCACACACAAGTATTCAAAGAAAGTCCCTCTGTACAAGAGGACAGACGTTCTACTCATGAAAGAAAAAGAAAAAAATGTATCTAATTTGAACCAAATGACGTACATCTTGGTAAGCAATGGAAAAAATATATACATTGTGCAGACTAGTATGTTTCTGATACACAGCAGCCCTCACACACACACAAAATATTCATCTCTATACCTAACCTCATTTGTTTTTTTATTTTATCTTTCTTTTTTAACACAAGTGCAAATCTTCAAGTTTTCTTTGTATCCATTTTTTTGTAATAGCTTTACTTTTTATATAAATGTATTGTCTTAAAAAAACAAAAAAAAACAACAGTGTTTGTCTTTAAAGAAAGGTTTCAAAATAAAGGCCCCCTCTACCTTTGAGTTCCCCCTCCCAGTGAGCCTATCCCACCAACCATTCACCTCACCCTTCCAGTTCAGATTTTCACGTGTATACATACGGCATTGCATGTAGATTCAACACACACACACACACCACACACACCGATTCTGTATTCATAAAAAAAATGATTCAAACGTAATAATAAAGTGCATTAGTTCAGTTTAAGGTGCTTAGTCTTACAAGTGCCAAGGGATACCCATCACACCCCCTTTCACCTCATCCACCCACTCAAGTGAACGATTTAAGAAGAGGAGCCCTACTCTTTTTTGTTTGTTGGGGGGGGGGGGGCAGTGAAACAATCCTCTCCTTCCTGTCCCCATACGAGCCCCCCCCCCCCCCCCCCCCCCGATCCCCTAGCAGTGCACATTCGTCATCAGGTTTGTCTGATTAGTAGACAGAAGGCCTCAGGTAGTAGCTATTGCCGCTGCTGATCAGATCTGGATCAGTAATCCTCCACCATCTCCATCTCATTTAGGCTCAGACGCTCGCCCGCGTTGTGGAACGAGTAGCCTGGAGAGGAGGGGGAGAACGAAAGAAAGAAATGGGGGAGAGAAAGAGAAAAGGAGGCGGCACAGGTGGATGCGGGAGGAGAGCAATTTAGAGAAGGCATCGAGCAACTCAATCAGTTATGACCCAGATCTATGAGCAGCCGAAGAGAACATCCACCAGGCAGGTTTGCAGATTTCTCCAGAGCTGGGTGGTGGCAGATCATACTGCGGTGATACATTGTGAAGTGATAAGTTTGTAACAAGTGTGCAATAAGTCGTAAGTGTGAATGAGTTGAGGAGGACATGTCTTACCTAGGATGCTGGGGTCAGACTGCAGCATCACGGGCTGTTTCTTCTTCTTCATGCCCCCCTGGGCATCGTACATCCCTCCCTTAGCCATGTGGGCCGCCTGGAACATAGACTGCAGTGCGCTGGGGTTCACGCCCCGCATAGAGTCCTGGAGAAGAGGAATCCAATGAGGTACAGAGAGGAAAGACACACTGGGAGTCATTCCTTACATCCCATCTCCTTGTTCCCACCTCTTCTCTGAGAAAGAGGTGAGAGGACGTGAGGAATCAAGGACATGTTTTAGATTTGTATCCACTGTGCCCAGTCGTAGCAGAGAGAAGGTCTTACCTGCAGAGGGAAGTTGTTCATGGTCAGCCCTGCTACTTCCTTTGATAGCTAAGTGGAGACAGGACGGTAGGAGATCAAAACGAATACAATATGCTATGCACTGAGACAGGGCACATACAGACGTCATCACTAGAGGTCGACCGATTAATCGGCATGGAAGATTTCAAGTTTTCATAACAATCGGTAGTCAGCCTTTTTGGACGGCGATTATGGACGGTTATGGACATTGCAATCCACGAGGAGACTGCGTGGCAGGCTGACCACCTGTTAAGCGAGTGCAGCATCAAAAGGACCTTGTGGCTGCAAGGCACCTAGGTAAGTTGCTAGCTAGCATTAAACTTCTCATAAAAAGCAATCAATCTTCACATAATCACTAGTTAACCTAGTAATATCATCAACCATGTGTAGTTAACTAGCTTGTCCTGCGTTGCATATAATCAAAGAGGTACCTGTTAATTTATCATCGAATCACAGCCTACTTCAACTACACCAAACGGGTGATAATTTAACAAAAGCACAATCGTTGCATAAATGTACCTAACCATAAACATCAATGTCTTTCTTAAAATCAATAGACAGAAGTATATTTTTTTATACCTGCATATTTAGTTAAAAGAAAGGCATATTAGCAGGTAATATTAACTTAATATTAGGGAAATTGTGTCACTTCTCTTGCATGAGTCAGGGTATATGCAGCAGTTTGGGCCGCCTGGCTCGTTGCGAACTGTGTGAAGACCATTTCTTCCTTAACAAAGACCGTAATTAATTTGCCAGAATTTGACATAACATTGAAGGTTGTGCAATGTAACAGCAATATTTGGACTTAGGGTTGCCACCTGTTCGATAAAATACGGAACGGTTCCGTATTTCACTGAAAGAATAAACATTTTGTTTTCAAAGTTTCCGGGTTTGGCCATATTAAGAACCAAAGGCTCATATTTCTGTGTGTTTATTATAATTAAGCCTATGATTTGATATCTGACTGAGCGGTGGTAGGCAGCAGCAGGCTCATAAGCATTAATTCAAAAAGCACTTTACTGCGTTTGCCAGCAGCTCTTAGCAATGCTTGAAGCACAGCGCTGTTTATGACTTCAAGCCTATCAACTCCCAAGATTAGACTGGCAATACTAAAGTCCCTATAAGAACATCCAATAGTCAAAAGGTATATGAAATACAAATGGTATAGAGAGAAATATTTGACGCGTCACAAATCATATTATTATTTATTCGAGACTACATTTATTTTATTTCATTTATGTATTATATTAAGTTAAAATAAGTGTTCATTATTCATTCAGTATTGTTGTAATTGTCATTATTACAATACATATAAATAATAATAAAACAATTAAAAAACATTTTTTTTAAAGACAATTCGTCCGATTAATCGATATCGGCTTTCTTTGGTCCTCCAATAAATCGGTATTGGTGTTGAAAAATCATAATCAGTCGACCTCTAGTCATCACACACACTAATTAATATACTTGAACCACGGACACACTTCCATCATCATAACACTTCATCGGAGGCAGACAGACATACAACCACACACCTGCTCCTGCTGCCTCTTCTGGTTCTGTTTCTGTTTGGCACGGCGCTCCAGGAACTGCTTGGCGAACTCTTTGGCTTCCATGGTGTCTCCCAGGTAGGAGCAGATAAAGTCCAACACCTCGTAGGGAGACTCTACCTCCTTCAGGTATGCCACGATGGTGGACACTATAGAGACACACACACACACACAATTGACACAGATTAGAACAGATATGAGAGAGAGAGATAAGTAGGTAACACTTCACGGTCATAACCATGACACAATATGACAAAACTTGTCATAATATGGTCACAACACTCATGACCCATATATTTCCACCTGTTGTGACATATTGCATTATTTTATGGCTGGTTATGACACCTTCATAGTGTCAAAACCCACATTCATTCTAATTAGTTTTCCCCCTGCCAAGACGTTTCCTTTCGTTTGAAAGTTACTTTCTTAAATCCTTTGTTGTTGTAATGAATTATTTAGTCACGTTTTTGTTCTCCATCATATTTTAAATGACCTGTCGAAAACACACCTTTACGACACTGTCAAGAAGCATTGTGACCATCCTGTATCTGTTTACTTGGACAAAGAAAAGACACTTTATGACACTGTCAAGAAGCATTGTGACCATCCTGTGTGTTTACTTGGACAAAGAAAAGACACTTTATGACACTGTCAAGAAGCATTGTGACCATCCTGTGTGTTTACTTGGACAAAGAAAAAAGACACTTTATGACACTGTCAAGAAGCATTGTGACCATCACAACCATGTAACCCAGATAGGCCTATCGCGGACAGGCCCTTATATCAGTCATCAGTCAAACAGAGTCTTGTCCTGCTCCTGAAACTCACTCCTGCATTCATCCCAGTCATCAGCAACAGAGCACTGGGGTGGGTGCATGTCTGACATCAACGTGTGCGCAATTACAATGATAATTTCTATTTTTTTTAATTTTTATATATAAACAATCATACTGTTGACATGTAGGCTATGGTGTGATGGAATGTTTTGCCTTGTGTGGTAGGTTTGGTTGTTATTGACACTTAAGTCTATGTCATAACCAGCCATAAAATAACCAGCGTGGTAGGTAATGACATTTATGTAGGTGTCATAACCAGCCATAAAATAACCAGCGTGGTAGGTAATGACATTTATGTAGGTGTCATAACCAGCCATAAAATAACCAGCGTGGTAGGTAATGACATTTATGTAGGTGTCATAACCAGCCATAAAATAACCAGCGTGGTAGGTAATGACATTTATGTAGGTGTCATAACCAGCCATAAAATAACCAGCGTGGTAGGTAATGACATTTATGTAGGTGTCATAACCAGCCATAAAATAACCAGCGTGGTAGGTAATGACATTTATGTAGGTGTCATAACCAGCCATAAAATAACTAGCGTGGTAGGTAATGACATTTATGTAGGTGTCATAACCAGCCATAAAATAACCAGCGTGGTAGGTAATGACATTTATGTAGGTGTCATAACCAGCCATAAAATAACCAGCGTGGTAGGTAATGACATTTATGTAGGTGTCATAACCAGCCATAAAATAACTACAGGTTTAAATATATGTGCCATGGCAGTGTTATAACAGGTTATGACAATCATAATGTGTTATGACACTGGGTGTCAAGTAAAGTGTTCCCAAAATGTATTATGGACAATAGGCTAAAGTCATGTAGATAAGAGTTCGGGGATTTAGAGAGTGAGGGAGAGGTGAAAGCATAGACAGCAGGGTTGCGAGTGTTTCCATCCAGCGAAGAGGACGACCGTTCGGGTTAGGAGGTGACGGTCTCAGGGGAAAAGGAGGGGAACGGTGGAAGAGTTCCAAGTCCAGAGGAGAGGAGGAGTTGTGACATCATAGGAAGAGCTAAGGAGTTACAGAAGGTGTGTTTTACCGTCCCGTTGGAAGGAGGAGTTGTGACATCATAGGAAGAGCTAAGGAGTTACAGAAGGTGTGTTTTACCGTCCCGTTGGGAGGAGGAGTTGTGACATCATAGGAAGAGCTAAGGAGTTACAGAAGGTGTGTTTTACCGCCCCGTTGGGAGGAGGAGTTGTGACATCATAGGAAGAGCTAAGGAGTTACAGAAGGTGTGTTTTACCGCCCCGTTGGGAGGAGGAGTTGTGACATCATAGGAAGAGCTAAGGAGTTACAGAAGGTGTGTTTTACCGCCCCGTTGGGAGGAGGAGTTGTAGGCTTGGGTGTTAGGAGGTGAAGGGAGTGACAGAGGGAGGTAACTGTCTCTTAACGTCCAGTGTAGGTGGTGTTGAGGGTTAGGTGGTGGTGGGGGGAGTAACAGAAAGAGGTCAAGGTTCTTACCGTCCAGTGGGGAGGAGGTGTTGTTGGCTTGGGTGTTGAGGGCATGCAGCATCTGTTCACACCAGGTGGTGAACCCGTCCTGAGGCGTCTTGATGCCCTGCAGCAGCTTCAGCAGCTTGTCCTCCTCATCCGTACGCTGCTTCCTACGACTTAACATATACTGCTCACTACAGGGAGGGAGAGGGTGGGGGTGGGGGGTGTGGGTTAAATACACACGCAAACATACCGACAGTCACATAAACCATTTACTGCTCACAAGGACAGAGAGAGGGGGTATTTAAATACACACGGCACCCAAAGAGAGACATTAAAGTGCACACAAAAACTCAGTGAGCGTTTGAATATAGATCGAGTTGGAGAGGGGGGAGGGGGCGGACGACAAGGGAGCAAGTAGGACAGACAGGGAGAGAGAAAGAGGGAGAGACGAAGAGTGAGATCAAGGCTTTCGGGTGCATGTATAGCGAGAGCTCTACTGAGCGGTGTTGTTCTCATCTACCTGAGTGAGGGGCTGCTGCGGCTGTTCTTCAGACCCTGCATGCTGCCACCTCTGGACTGGTTCTTCACCGCCTCCTCCCACAGACCCATGGCCCCTCCGCCTCCAGCCTTACCCTCCATCCCCCCTCCGCCTCCCCACAGGCCCCCTGGGACAGCACCTCCGTCCCCCCACTGACCCATGGACATGCCTTGATGCTGAGGAGATGGAACAACAATATTAGACCAGAGTGGACAAGGAACCAACAGAAAGCATCCAATGTCATACTAATGCATTGTATCGTGCCTACAAGCATTTCCACAGGCCCTCATTGTGAGTGCTGTATGTGGGAGTGTCAGCACTCGGTCTCATTCTTCCCATTCTTTGGATGACATGTTTGTGCTTGCACAGTCTGTGGCTTCCTATTCGAGTGGTCTTTCTCAAGCCGAGTGAATCCCAGAAATTCTGAAGAACACTGTACACGTGTGCGCATATGCTATTATACTACTTTGTGGTCTTATCTGTGTGTGTGTGTTTTAGTAACTACTCACGCGTTCCCTCTGTTGCTGCTGGGCTCTCTGCTGCTGTTTGAGAAGCCTCTCGGCTTCCTGCATGTCCAGCAGACTGAGGCCCTTGGCCCCTGGCTTGTTGAGGCCCCCAGTGCCCCAGCCAGACCCCACCCCGGAGCCTGAGCCCTGCTGAGGGGCCTGCTGGAGCAACTTCATGATCAGCTCCTGCTGCTGGCGACACTGGAGGGGAGGGGAGAAACACACACACACACAGCGTGAGGGTACTTTATGTACAAGATAGGATGGAAATCCAAAGATACATAGACATGCATTATACCCCCCCCCCCCCACACACACACACTATCAAGAAAAATACAATTAAAATTAAAAAAACATGTCAAAGTACTCAACACCC
Source organism: Oncorhynchus kisutch (assembly GCF_002021735.2). Lineage (NCBI taxonomy): Eukaryota > Metazoa > Chordata > Actinopteri > Salmoniformes > Salmonidae > Oncorhynchus > Oncorhynchus kisutch. The sequence goes on from NC_034182.2 coordinate 26,038,144, forward strand.
TCTGAAACAGTTCAGGTAAAATCTTCCGATTTCATCAGCTCTAACATGGTACTCACCTGTTTGCGTCTGAAGATCTCCTCCTCCTCCCTCCTCTTCTGCTCCTCCTGCTGCCTCCTTTTCTCCTCTCTTCTCTTGCGCTGCTCCTCCTCTTCACGCTTCGTCCTGAGTTCAGCCTCCCTCCTCTCCTGCTGGAGCTGCCATAGGGGTCAGAGGTCAATGTGGAAGACCACTAGGTCAATACAGACGGAGTTATTTCAACATATTTTTGCTTGTTAGGTTTTTCCATGGGAAAAATACCCCTAATCGAATTTTTTTAAATAAAAAGGGCCAGAATATACAGTGCAATCGGAAAGTATTCAGACCCCTTGACTTTTCCACATTTTGATACGTTACAGCCTTCTTCTAAAATTTATTAAATCGTTTCCCCCCCCCTCATCAATCCACACACACGATACCCCATAATGACAAAGTAAAAACAGGTTTTATTTATAAATAAACTAAAACATAAATAACATTTACATAAGTATTCAGACCATTTACTCAGTACTTCATTGAAGCACCTTTGGCAGTGATTACAGCCTTGAGTCTTATTGGGTACGACATTGCAACCCTGGCCTGCCTGTATTTGGGGTAATTCTCCCATTTTTCTCTGCAGATCCTCTCAAGATCTGTCAGGTCAGATGAAGAGGGTTTCTGCACAGCTATTTTCAGGTCTCTCCAGAGATGTTAGATCAGGTTCATGTCCAGGCTCTGGCTGGGCCACTAAATGACATTCAGAGACTTGTCCCGATGCCACTCCTGTGTGTCTTGCCTTTGTGCTTAGAGTTGTTGTCCTGTTGGAAGGTGAACCTTCGTCCCAGTTGGAGGTCCTGAGGGCTCTGGAGCAGGTTTTCATCAAGGATCTCTGTACTTTGCTCCGTTCATCCTTCCCTTAATCCTGACTAGTCTCCCAGTCCCTGCCGCTGAAAAACATCCCCACAGCATGATACTGCCACCACCATGCTTCATCGTAAGGATGGTGCCAGGTTTCCTCCATACGTGACACTTGGCATTCAGGCTAAAGAGTTCAATCTTGGTTTCATCAGACCAGAGAATCTTGTTTTTCATGGTCTGATTGTCCTTTAGGTGCCTATTGGCAAACTCCAAGCGGGCTGTCATGTGCTTTTTGCTGAGGAGTGGATTCCGTCTGGCCACTCTACCATAAAGGCCTGATGAGTGCTGCAGAAATGGTTGTCCTTCTGGAAGGTTCTCCCATCTCCACAGAGGATCTCTGTCAGAGTGACCCTCGGGTTCTTGGTCACCTCCCTGTTCAAGGCCCTTCTTCTCCGATTGCTCAGTTTGGCCGGTGGGCCAGCTCTAGGAAGAGTCTTGGTGGTTCCAAACTTCTTCCATTTAAGAATGATGGAGGCCACTGTTCTTGGGGACCTTCAAAGCTGCAGTCCTTTTTTGGTACCCTACTGCAGATCTGTGCCATGACACAATCCTGTATCGGAGCTCTCCGGACAATTCCTTTGACCTCATAGTTTGGTTTTAGCTCTGACATGCACTGTCAACTGTGGGACCTTATATAGACAAATGTGTGCCTTTCCAAATCATGTCCAATCAACTGAATTTACCACAGGTGGACTCCAATCAAGTTGTAGAAACATCTCAAGGATGATCAACATAACATACATAAGCTCAATTTTGAGTCTCATCGCAAAGGTTTTTCAAACCTAAGGTATTTCTGTTATTTATTTGTAAATAGATTTGCAAAAATTTCTAAAAACCTGTTTTCACTTTGTCATGATGGGTTGTTGTGTGTAAATTGTTGAGGAATTTGTTTTATTTAATCCATTTCAGAATTAAAGGCTGTAACATAGCTAAATGTGGAAAAAGGGATGGGGTCTTTTATAGTTTCAGAATCCAGTGTAGACATGCCAGCTGAATTCAGAGACTGAAAGACTCTTGGTTCCAAGATATCCTCATTTTGATATACAGTACCAGTCAAAGGTTTGGACACACCAACTCATTCAAGGGTTTTTCTTTCTTTAACTATTTTCTACATTGTAGAAACCAAAGTGTTAAACAACTCAAAATATATTTTATATTTGAGATTCTTCAAAGTAGCCACCCATTGCGTTGATGACAGGTAAAGGTGACATGAAGCTGGTTGAGAGAATGCCAAGAGTGTGCAAAGCGGTCATCAAGGCAAAGAGTGGCTACTTTGAAGAATCTCAAATATAAAACCTATTTTGATTTGTTGAACACTTTTTGGGTTACATGATTCCATATGTTATTTGATAGTTTTGATGTCGTCACTATTATTCTACAATGTAGTAAATCGTCAAAAGAAAGAAAAACACTTGGATGAGTAGGTGTGACCAAATTTTTGACTAGTACTGTATGTGACTCATTTCAGGAAGCTAGGTGTATGTCGCATTATCACTACTTCACAGGAGAGGCATTTGAACATCTTTATTCTTTTGAGAAAAATGTGGTTTTTTTTGGGCAGAAATGCCTTCTGGAACAAGTGAACATTCATGTGTCCTCATAACAAAAATGAATTCCATCTGTAAATACAATTGTTTCATTACAAGCTTAGTTGGTTTAGCTGAGGAAAGACGGGAATCTTCCCGCTAGCCATGATTGGCTGAGATAATGGATGGGCTGGACATTCCCGGGAGATGAGTTTCGATTGGTCTTCCATGTAGCATGCTTCTGTCTATAACGTGAGCTGCTCAGTATATGTTGATAGTCCTTTCTACTGCAGCGTTTTTGAAAGATATAACGTTAGCCATCAAGAACTACAAAAGTTATGCTACTTTTCTCAACAACGTTAATGCCCCTGAACTTAGCAGGTGCTATATACAGATCAGTAAGAAAAAAAGTGATGGGCTACTTTCTGCATACGCCACAGTCAGTGTGAACCGGAGTGACTTGACACAACGCTGGCCAAACAAAACTGAGTTAAATGGTTCCAGTCTACTGTGAAGAGTTCATCCATGTCCACGGGTAAGAGTCTAGCTGCAAGTTAAAAGCGTACTGTTAGCTAGCTAGTGAACGTTAGCTGGCTGGCTCGCTAGCTAACGTTACATGTATGATCTGTGTAATAATATTATTTGAATCAGAAATCCATTTGTATCGCTAGTTATAGCCTTATAGCCTAATTTTAGCTTGCTAACGTTGAACCTAGTTGGTTAGCTTTAGTTACCTGCAGATTCATTCTGACAATGTTTGTATTGGTAGTAGTATGAGTTGGGATTATGCCGGGTCATTGTTTAGCTAGCTACGTGTCTAAACAAAGACTCCACTTCGACAGATGATTACATTACTCATCAAGTTAGCCAGGTGTGATTACAGCCATCTATTGTATTTTATGAACATGACAAGTGACCCATCCACTTATCTAGATGTTGTTTTGGGGTGGTTATAGCATTTCTTTCACATGACCCATCAATTTAGACAATTGAGTGTCGGATGGCGTCATGTAATAATTATAAAAATATTTAATATTTATACAAATCATTTTTATCTGGACACTGTTTTTGATATTGCGACTATGTAAGTAACCATTTCACTGTACTGTTTACACCTTCTGTATCCTGTACATGTGACAAATGAACTTAGACTTGATTTGATATAGTGTGTGTTTACCAGAAACGGTCATGTGAACAACATGACCTGCACCAAAGTCAGATTAGGATATAGGTCAAGGATTAGATAGTACATTTTCACCTGGCTACTTAAAAAAAAAATTAAACCAGTTTTAGTCTTGATATCTTTGGCTGTTAACTACACTACTCCCTCTGTTTAGCACATGACCTCACATGGGAATCCTTAAAGAGATGGGTGGGGCTAAGGCTTTAGAGGGTGTAAACGATGCTGAATGAGTGAAGACAAAGAGCTCTTCAGTAGGTGTACCAAAATATTCAAGGGCCATTCTCTCAAAAGTGGGGTTACAAGTTTATCAACTTTCAAAGCAGAATTACATTCCCATTGTTCCCCAACTGCAGTGGATGATGTACCATTTTCTAGCTCTCTCTTTTATCCAATATGCTACATAAAACCGAATCCAGGCGGTCAGTCACATAAATAACACGGTGTGTTACTAGGTTCCCACAGCCAGAGGGCGCCAGCACTCACCTTCTGAAGCTGTTCGAGTGTTGGACCCTGAGTTGAAGAATTCATTGTTAAGTCCCATAAACTGGCTTCACCGCCTGCATTGACAGAAGAGAGAGAGGGGAGGGGGGTAAGAGAGTGTTGGAAAGTCATTCCACTCTATACTGTGGCAGTGAGCAAAAAATTCACAAGCACTGACATTGATTGATGAATGTATACGTACGCACACAGCGTCTGTGTACCTGATTGCTGTGAAGCTGAGGTATGCATGTCCCACATGGACCCTGTATCTGGCACTGACATCGACCTGTTCACTGAAGGCATCATACCCTGTTCTCCACACCTAGGACAAAAAAGCGAGAGACTTGTAAAACATGGAAACTGCAAGGGAAATGCTTGCCAAACGGGTTGGAACCGGGAACCGGGAAAGGATTACATTTTTTGAGGAACAGAATCAGAACAGGGAACGAAAGTGATCTGTACTGTTCCAGAACAGAACCATTATTTTAAAAGAATGGGAACAGATTAATAATGTATTTTAGGTTCTGGGCATATTTTCTTCAGTCCCACAAAAAGCGTTGCTAGTGTGTGTGTGTGTGTAGGCAACTTGTCCCTCTCCTTTCAAAGCATAGTCTAGTAACCTACTGACGTTACAAGTGTGACTCCGAAATAAGGGAAAAAAATGTTTTATTAGAGAAGAATGGATTAAACTTTTCAATGCCAGTTATGTTTTACATTGGATTTATTAACTACAAAAATACATGTTATTTAAATTCTGGTGCTGCTCTGCACACACAAGCTTGTTAGCTAGCTAGCTGGTCCAACATTAAGCCAACTCTCTGAAGTTCAAACATTCAAAGTTATTTCGTAGAAGCCGCTCCTCCGTAGGTATAATCTGTGGGCCTAATTCAGAATGAAACGATTGGAAAATCTATTTAGTTCCAACCCGATATCAGCTGCAAGATTATTCTTTTGATATAGCCTTTTCATTTTGTTACACCTTTACTTGATAAGTGGCTCCACTTTGCTTAGTTCCAATTCCCTTTTCCACAAAACTTAATGTGTCATTTTCCCATATGACATACCTGTTGATGAGCTGGAATAGCTGCTGCTGCTGCTGGAGCTGCTGATAGAGAGCAGCTGCTGCCAAGTCCTGTTGCTGCTGCTTCTTCAGACGGTCCTGATCCATGTTACCCTGAGAGGAACACACAGGATAAATACAGGAACAGTCACACACTCACAGGAGATACATACAGGCTACATGCACAGCTCAATGTCCACACACACAAATCTCATAAAACACAGCAAGAGCAAACCCCAAAATTCTCAGCCTCCAATATCTATGCTGCAGTAGTCTATGTGCCGGGCGGGGATCAGTCTGGGGGGGGAGGGGGGGTCAGTCTGTTATATCTGGTGTAATTCTCCTGTCTTATCTGGTGTCCTATGTGAATTTAAATATGCTCCCTCTAAGAGGACCTGAGCCCTAGGACCATGCCTCAGGACTACCTGGCCTGATGACTCCTGGCTGCCCACAGTCCTCCTCGGTCGTGCTGCTGCTCCAGTTAACTGTTCTGCCTGCTGCTATGGAACCCTGACCTGTTTACCGGACGTTCTACCTGCTGCTATGGAACCCTGACCTGTTTACCGGACATTCTACCTGCTGCTATGGAACCCTGACCTGTTTACCGGACGTTCTACCTGCTGCTATGGAACCCTGACCTGTTTACCGGACGTTCTACCTGCTGCTATGGAACCCTGACCTGTTTACCGGACGTTCTACCTGCTGCTTTGCAGAATACTACTACTTTTGTTTTCCCCTCCAGCAAACTCCACATACCACCGCCTCACTCACAGTAGG